>NW_027368191.1:0-51646 GCF_046119375.1 Phyllobates terribilis
GTAAATTTGATGCTAGGAATGACGAGGCTATCTTCCTTGGATATGCACCTACAAGTCAAGGATATAGAGTACTCAATCTGAGAACTCAGAGGGAAGAAGATAGCATCCATGTGAAATTCAATGAAGGAGAGCTTGAAAGTGTTCCAGAAATCAACGATGATCCATTCTCCAGTCATGATCTACTTCCAGCTTCTCTTCCCAGTCCTCAAGCGCAACCTTCTATCCCTTCTTCAGGTATGGAAAGTGACGATGATGATAGTGGAAGATGCGCTTCTCAGCCCTTGGCCACAGAAGTCTGCATTCCCAGTGAAGAAGCAATTCCAGAGGACAACATTCAGAATGAAGATCATGAAAGTGGCCCATCCATTGACGTTCTTGTTCCTCCTTCACCTCTTTCTCCAGGTCAGGTAACTCCCTCTGTTACTTCTTCTACCCCTTCTAGCTCTCAAGCGGGACCTAGCAATGGTGAAGCGCAACCTGGAAGTCCTCAAGCGGGACCCAGTGGCCCTTCTGGTGGTAGTGAAAGCTTGTCCAAAACCACAACGATGAAGCTACCAGACAATACAGAGGTCACCGTGCGCGATTATCAACAGATGAACTCTCATCCAGTTTCTGCAATCATATCTCAGTATGAAAAAGGTACCCAGACTCGCTCTAACGTTCGTAACATGCTTGCTTGTAGTGCTTTTGTTTCTTTACAGGAACCCAAGTCCATACAAGTTGCGCTTCAAGATCCAGATTGGATAATAGCCATGCAAGAAGAGTTAGAGGAGTTCAAGCGCAACCAAGTTTGGCGTCTAGTACCCCGGCCAGGTGATAGAAGCATTATTGGTACGCGCTGGGTATACAGAAACAAGCTGGATGACAGTGGAGTGGTGGTACGAAACAAAGCGCGTCTTGTTGCACAGGGATACAATCAACAAGAGGGCATTGACTACGATGAAACGTACGCACCAGTAGCTCGTCTAGAGGCAATTCGACTGTTGATAGCTTACGCAGCACACAAAGGATTCAAGCTATTTCAAATGGATGTGAAGACAGCCTTCCTCAATGGTAAGCTTAATGAGGAGGTCTATGTCAAGCAACCACCAGGATTTGAAGATCCAGCTTATCCAGACCACGTGTACTTTCTTGACAAAGCGCTATATGGACTAAAGCAAGCCCCTCGCGCTTGGTATGACTGTCTATCTAAGTACTTGTTGGCAAATGACTACAAGAGAGGTTTGGTGGACAAAACCCTCTTCATAAGGGAAGTGAAAGGTGATATTCTCATTGTTCAAATTTATGTTGATGATATTATATTTGGTTCTACTAACTTGCAGCTAGTAGAAGACTTTAAGAACACCATGAGCCTCAAGTTCAGCATGAGCATGATTGGTGAGCTCAAGTATTTTCTAGGGCTTCAAGTCAACCAAATGGATGAAGGCATTGAGATTCACCAGCAGAAATACATCAAAGAATTGCTTAAGAAGTATCAAATGGAGAACTCTAAACCTTGTCCTACTCCTCTCTCCACTACTACAAAACTGGACAAAGATCTAATGGCTGAGAAGGTAGATGAAACCATGTATCGAGGTATGATAGGTTCTCTAATGTATTTAACTGCTTCACGTCCCGATATTGTTTTTGCCGTTTGTGTATGCGCTCGATCACAGTCAGACCCTCGCGCTTCTCACCTTGCTCATGTAAAGCGCATCTTCAGGTATTTAAAAGGGTCTGACGATCTTTGCCTTTGGTACTCCAAAGGGGACGGTCTTTCTCTTGTTGGCTATACCGATGCAGATTATGCAGGGTACTTGGCTGATAGGAAGAGCACTAATGGTATGGCACAGTTCCTTGGCCCCTGCTTAGTCTCCTGGGGGTCCAAGAAACAAAACTGCACAGCGCTTTCAACGACTGAGGCCGAATACATAGCTGCAGCGCAATGTTGCGCTCAAGTATTGTGGATAAAGCAACAGCTCGTTGATTATGGTATTACTCTTGACACTATATCAATATTTTGTGATAATACTAGCGCTATATGTGTTTCGAAGAATCCTGTCCATCATACAAGAACGAAGCACATTGACGTAAGACATCACTTTCTACGAGACCATGTGGAGCGCAAGCATATTGAGCTTATTCATGTATCTTCAGAAGGGCAATTGGCAGATATCTTCACTAAGGCGCTTAATCGTCAGGTATTCTTAAACCTCAGGGTTCAGCTTGGCCTTATTCAACTCCATTAGCTTCGAGGCAATGGCACTGTAAGTATTCCTCTATTTGACTAGAACTAGCGAGCTTAGTATCAAGGTACGAACTATGGTCGCTTGCGCTTGATAGCTTTGAGTCTTCATGCTTTTGGTTGATCATTGAAATGAATTAGTATTGAACTTGTCTGACTCGTTTGTCTCGATTTGATATAATCCTAATCCATGCATGCTCTTATTTGCCAAAACGTGACAATGGTGATCGTCTTCTACCCATATTACATGCCTAAGAAATGATCCATTGCATAGGTGTCCCTAGCCTGACTAGATGTAACGCTTCTCTCGTCCTTTATTGAGCTCTACATTAGAGAAGTATTCATTTGGTGACATAAAGCCTAAATTACCATGCTACATGTATATGCACATACGTCCACATCAACTTGAGTGATTAAAAGCTCTAATGTCCCCTATATGAAATGTGCATCTTCCTATTCATGAATTTCTTTACATTGTAGTTTGAAAATTGAACTGGACATCACACTCTCACGTCTACTCATCTCAATCTTTGTTATACTTCTTCGGTTTTAGCTCCCAGTGGTGTTTCGGCATGCGCTTCAGTGATCATCGCGTATCAGTGTTACAATGCATCTCGCTTTGCAGCGCATCAGGGTGGAATTCCTTCGTGGTTGGGTTTGCTTAACGATGAAGAAATACTTTTCTCGCAATTAGTGTTACAATGCATCTCCAGTGCAACGGTCACATTTCTAGCCGTTGGGGCTATGCGCAGGCCTAGCGGGATTCTGGCGAATCTTATTGGACCGTTGAATGGGCAACGGCTCTTTCCTCTGATTGGTTTGTTGAAGCAGCTCCAGAGTAGATGCATGAGCTATATATATGAGGTATTTGTCTTTGAATCCTACCTTACCATTCTTTATCTTCTACCTATACTCTCTTCCTCTACTCTCTTTTCTCCATTTTCACTCACAATTGTCACCATGGACAAAGTATTGAGCGCACTCCCAGACCTGGACCCTGAAACCCTTGCCAAGATTCAGTCCATCGTCCAAGCCTCATCTTCCTCTCAGCCTGCATCACACCATACCCCGGTCTTACATCCCTTCAACTAAAGCGGCCCCTCAACATCAACCATCTCCTACGTCTCCTGCGCCTAAATCACCATCTCCTCCCATAGATCTTACCGGTAACGATGACCCATCTCCTCTATCCAAAAGCCCCTCAAAACCCAAATTCTCACATGATCCTCCTGTAGATTTGGAGTTACTTGCATCAGATCTGGAGCTCGCTGGATATGACCTAGTTCAAGAGCTTGGAAGAATTCAGGCCGAGACATCTCATACAACGCTAGCAAAGGGTAAAGGTTTTCTTCGTATTGATACCCCTTCTCACCCTGGTTCTCAAATCAGGCCTCCAGCGCACTCTTATCCGTCACCCAAGGAGCTATTGGCCGCCATTCCCTCTGACTCTGACGCTGATGAAGAATTTCAGCTACTGCCCAGACAAATTGCTCAATCTCCTCTTCCTCTTCCATCTCAGAAGCCGGATAGGCTGAGTGATGCGCTTCGCAGGAAAGGTAAAAAGCACAAGGCTATTGCTCCTCCTCCTACCGTTTCAGAGCACGAGTCTTCAGATGGTTCTGAACACGAGTCTCCTCCCCCTGCACCGAAACCAGTTGGTGCTTCTACACGTTCAAAGCGCACAAAGGTAACAAGCTTAACTGACTTTCCTTCAGTTCCTCAAGGTGTGCAGAAGCGCTCCTTTCTGTTTCCAGAGATTGTGACTCCAGACCTGCTCACCGGCCTCCAATACTCATCTCACGTTGCTCGCTTTGCTACGTGGCTAAGTTTTCAAGGGTGGGATACGCTATAAACGGAACCTGCGCGCTGCAACAATGCGATGGTATATCAGTTTTATGCAGCTCTGGAGTATCCACCACCCAACCCTGAGTATAGCTCGGTGACCTTCACCTGGAGAGGTAATGCAAAGGAGAGCTTTCGCGTAAAGGATTTTGCAAAGGCAATAGGGCTGACAGACAGTCTAGCGGATTTGGTCGGTTGTACAAAAAGAATTGGCCAGCTAGTGCGACAGCGCTCAAGAAGACAGTTTTTGGTCCCAATGTGCCAAAAGGTGCGCTGACAGTTGATCTCCTCCGTCCTTCCAAGCGCTTGCTTCACCACTTCATCATCACCAACATCACACCCCGGGATTATGATCGTGATAAGGTGACCATTGCTGACTGTTGCATCATGGCTGCCGTCATCTCTAACCAGGTAGTCAACACAGCTCAGCTTATGATGAGTCACTTGGTGTTGTGTCGCGCTGCAACCTCTGGACCTCTGCCTTTTCCCCACCTGATCTGCAAAATGCTTCGAGCGGATGGTTTGTATGACACTTCTCTCCCAGACTATGCCTGTTCTACCTTTCTTACTACAGATGCTATAGTTTCCATCTTATTGCCCAAGAATGAGGAGAAACCCCACTCTAGCTCGCGCTCCGAGCTGAGCCCTCGCGCTCGGGTCTCCTCCAGCTCCGCCGATTTATCTGTTATAGTCGCTTCAATAGAAGCGCATCACGAGCGGGTCCAAAAGCGTCTTGGTGAAATGGTGGAGATTATGTCTTCAATGCTGAAGCTAGTTTAGGAGAGGTTTAACGAAGAACGAGGTGGTAGCCCTTGAGATGTTGTGATGGTTGCGCTTTTAAGCGCTTTTGCTGTTTCTCTTTTTTTTCTCTGCTCTGTTTATGTGATTTATGAATTCTCTTGTTAGGTTTCCAGCTCCTCTTGTGGCAGTTTGTACTGCATAATAATTAAGTATGCTTTCGATTTTTATATCTCTGAGAGCCTTACTAACCTGACTTTTCCTTACTTCAGTTGATTACTGTTCTCTCTTAAGCTTTGTTTGACGTCTTAGCTAGCAAGCGCACTCTACTATCTTTCTCACCGTATGACTTTGCTTTGAATTTTTTCGATGATGTCAAAAGGGGAAAAACACAGGTAAATTCCTCTTTGATTAAGGGGGAAGTATGAGATCATGCTTGAATTCAGGGGGAATTGAAAACTGGTATGGTTAAGTACCTTGGTAAGTTACTTTGATCCAATTCCGAATCTAAATACTTGATTAAATTGATATTATTGCCTTCATTTTAGTCACTTAAGAAAGTATTCATGAACTTACCTGTTTACAGTTTGTCATCATCAAAACGGGGGAAATTGTTAGTTGAGCTTTAATCATCTTGTTAAAGCTTAATCTATTTCTCTTTGTTTTGATGATAACAAACTAATATGTTTAATATCTTAGTATTTTTAAGCCTTCCAGGTCATTGCCATATTTGTAAGGATGCGCTTAAGTCACTTAGAGATGCGCTTGACTGGTCACAGTCGCGCTTAACACCAAGCGGAGAAAGTAAGTTTCGCAAACGGTGTTTAATAAATCCATTCAAGACCAAGAAGTAAGAGTGATCGAGCTTCGAGGGCGTAGAGACGCGCTTGAATGAAGTTGAAGAAAGTTGAGCACGAGGTTCCACTAAAGCTTAGGGTGCGCCAGAGCGCAGGAGAACAAATCTACACGCTTCTAAGGCTGGTAAAGCGGGAGAGTGCAAGTTGCGTGCACAGGAAGGTGCGAGAAGAACTTCACACTCTTTGGGACGCTACTCCAAGGATCGCCATCGTGGCAAGAGTTTGTTAGAGCTTGAAGCACACGGATTGCTTATGTGGCGTGGATCAACACACAAAGAACAAAACCAAATCACTCCAAGCCGTTGATTAATTCTGGTGAAGTGATCAAGGCACACGGATTGATGAGGTGGCATTGTGCTTAGTCTTTGTTTGTTACACGAATTGAGTTATAGGTTTAGCTTAAGGATTGTGTATAAATAGAGTATTATTGCATTCACTCTAGGTATTGCAAATGTAGAGAATATAGGAAGCTAGAGAGAGCTTAAGAGATATTTCGTTTGTAATCAGAGAGTGTTGAGAGTGCCTTTGTTCTTCAGAGCTGAACTGAGAGTATTGTAGAGAGAGTGCTACGAGTGAGCTTCTGGTGTTGAAGCGAGAGATTGTAATCACCTCTTAATCAATACAAGTGTAGTGGTGAGTTTTATCCCGAGTCAGATAGTGACTTAGGGTTCTCACCGTTTGGAAATTCTTGTGTGTGCAAATATAGGTGCGCTTTAACAACTTAAAGCGCGCTTTATTGTCTGTTTAACCTCTTCCGCACTTAAGGACTTTAGTAAATTCATTACTAATAGTTCATCATAGGTTAAGCGCAAGCCAAGCATTCAAAGCGCAATTGAATCCTTGTTAAGCGCAAGTAAGGCTTAATGAACCTTAGTGACAGAGAACAATAGCTGATCAAAACACGTGTTTTCTACTTTGGTAACGTGTTATTTCCTACAGAAAGCTACATATAGCTTAAGTCGCTATGAGCAACTCTATAGCCAAAAACACTTAGGAACATGATAGAAAGATATTACTTGTATGAGATGAAAGCTACTTGTATTCTGAGAGAGTCTTGCAAAAAGCTAGGTGTAGATCAAGTGTGTAGTCGTTCCTAATCTAATACAAGTTAGTGGTGAGTTTCATCCCGGAGTTGTTGGAAGTCTAGGGTTCTCACCATGCAAAATATCATTGCAAGAGCTTAGCATATATAACTCATATTACTTATGCTCTATTGTAGCTAATCTCATTCCACTCTTAGAACTCTATAGCTTCATAGCTACTTGAGTTTCATTAAGATTAAAGTTTTATTCCTACAATTGGTATCATAGATGAGGTTGGTCTTGCATTGATTAATACTCTCTCAATAGTTTGAATCATGGGGAATGAAAAACATGCTCTTAATCTAGGTATTTCGTTAGCTAAGCCTCATTTCTTAGCTGAGGGAGAACTAGAACGGTGGTTAACCATGACTTGAAACTATATCCAATAAAAGGAATGTCAGTGTTGGACAACCATTGAGAAAGGAGAATAGAAGATCACAGCTGAAATGAACACATTCAAATGGGGTCGAGCAAAATATGCAACTCTTGAGAAAAATGCAAAGGACAAGTAAGTTATCCTAAATGTTCTCTCTCAGAAAAATATAGACAAGATCATGTCATTGCCAACTGCCAAGAGTATGTGCAAAGAGATCATTGATATGGACTTAGGAAGTGAAGACATTCGTAATAATCACAAATTTGAGCGTCAGCGAGACTTCCACACTTTAAAGATGGCTGAGAGTGAGTCAATCTCCGATTATCATTCGAGATTCCAGGTATTGTGAGACAATATGATCTCCTCTGAAGTTAAAATTGACTCATGTGAACTCTCTCTTTCTTTCATCCATGGGGTAAATTCCACATTTGATACATGTAAGAAAATAATGCTTATGACTAAAGAGACGAAAGAGCTGTCCGTTTCTGTGTTAGCTGGAAAACTCCGAGTGCAAGAAAGCGAAGATCAAAAGTAGTCACTTGCAACTAAGGATAACAGAGGGATGGAGCTCAAGCTCAACCTTGTTATTCGAAAGGTGGAAATCAATGATGATGAGGATCATGTGAAAACCGGGATTTCGCGATGATGACTAAGCTCTTTAAGAACTTCTTGAAGAGACAAGGTGGCTTTCAAGGAGACCAATCCAAGCCACGAGACCTCAAGGATGTAG
Source organism: Phyllobates terribilis (assembly GCF_046119375.1). Taxonomy (NCBI): domain Eukaryota; kingdom Metazoa; phylum Chordata; class Amphibia; order Anura; family Dendrobatidae; genus Phyllobates; species Phyllobates terribilis. The sequence goes on from NW_027368191.1 coordinate 7,850, forward strand.
TATGCTATAACTGTCAAGGAATGGGACATATGGCAAAGACATGTATTAGTGCTAAGGTGGATCCAAGCTCATCTGAAACTCCACCAAGGAAAGCCTTTGTCACTTTATTGGGTCATTCAGACGACAATCTAGATTATGGAGAAGCACATCAGCTGTGCTTAGTAGCCTCTAAAGACACTGAATCAGATGAAGACATAGAGGTAAGGTCTCTTAACTTTTAACTTCTTTTTAAGCGAAAACTTGTTGAGATTTTAAATGAATTGGTCTTAGATCACAAGGTTATCGAAACTAAAGGGAGTTCTCAACAAACTGAGCTAAACTATCTAAGGGAACAAACAGTTAAGCTCACTAAACAATTGTCTTCAAAGCCCACCTCACCAAATATTGTGATCTTTGTAAATACAAAGGTATAGTTCAGAGCACTGACTCAACATTAACGAGTATGCTTGATGAAATCCTAACCAAGCTAGATAATCTAGTTGAGAGTGTTGAAGAAAAAACTGTCAACTAAACAGTTTTTGTGAAAACACGACTAGTTTTGGGCTTCACCAATCATGATTCGTCCAATTCCAGTCCATCACTATCTACGAGCTTCATGAAAAATTAATCAATATAGGTAAAGAACTTCATACTTGCAAAGATGAGAATCAATACTCACAAACAAGGTTAAAGTTATTGAGAAATTACCAAGCGAGGACAAGTAATGGTTTCATGTAGAGAATGCGTAAAAAATGTGTATCCAACAAACGCAATCTCCATCCACTCAGCCTACTAGTATTACACGTAGAGAACCATTTTGCCCTGGAAAAGGAAAGTATGGTTATGTAAGATACAATCATTACTGCACTTTCTTTGGTGAAAGTGGACATTCTAGGCATGAGTATGAGCACTTAACTAAGGTCAATAAAAAAGCCCTATAAGCCAAGAACAAACAACCTAAAGCATAGCGTGGTATGCCTTCCTAAGACGAACCACATCAAGTGCTTGATCTTAATGATAATATCTGTTATGAGTCTACTCCTAGAGCTATGATGATGAATGTTCTACCTTCTAGCTTAGGATATAGGTAGTGCTAACATTCCTTTGAAGGCATCTCTTCGTTGGACACCCCAAACTTGATTGTTATTGAAGGCTGAAATGTAGAGTTGGAGCTACCTCGTCAAATCTATAAATTTACTCTCATTTTAAGAATAGGGAGGAGAATCTTCTCCTTCAGTGCCACAAAGGAACAAATCAAGCGCTTTATACTATCAACATGCATCTTAGTCCCTCCTATCTATTCCAAGATGTCTATATATGTAAGATAGTTGTTGCTTCGTTTAAGCGATACATATTTGTGGTAAAGCTACATCTTATATTTCAAGCGAGACTCAGAACTATTCAAGAGAGACCTTGAAGCATCCAAGAAGGTGTCTATCTATCTCGCTGAACTATATCTTTTACTTTCAGAAGAGCAAAACAACGAATATCTCTCTAAGGCGCTTTACATGGATATCTTTCTAAGCCTTAGGCTTCAACTTGGTTTTCTATCTCTTCAGTAGCCGAAGATTGATATTCGATGTACGTGATTGGCGGCATCTCGTACATCATAAAGAGTGGAAATAAGCATCATCTACATGCATAATAGGCCATAAATGGAGCATATTGCCGCAATCTTGACTTCTTAGAGCAATGTCGCTAAATACGAGGATTACGTGCACAAGGGAAAAGACGTGGAAGGAAAGGAGCAAGCGCGTGCCAAGAGAAGACAAAAGAGGGTCATTTTCCCAGGACGCGACTACGCCCTAGTACGTGCGACCAAGCAGGAGAGATTCCTCAGTGGCATGCCCGCGTCCTGGCCACTGAAGGTCGGCGGGGCCATAATGACAAAAGCCAGCCCGTGTCTTCAGCCATTCCTGTGCCGCTAGAAGCCCTAATTTCAGGAGCATAAGTGGGCTTTTTACCTAGTTTTTATATGGATTTCGGGCTAGGCTTCCACACACATTATTCCTAGGGTTTTTAGTAGTTTAATCATTGTCATTTTTTATAAGTAAAGAGAGCTTTGACTCCTCCCTAATCACCCAATAATTTATACACATTTCATATTACGTTGTTAGCAATGAGCTAGGAGTAGTCTCTTAAAGCTTTGTATGAATGGTTGGAGCCACTAGGCTGATTTAATGTGAGGTTCCTATCCTTCAGTCTTATATTAATATGTCTATATTGCTTTAATCTCTTGCGCATATTTATCTATTCAATTGAATCTACGTCTTGGATTGATCATTTAGGTTGTTTAGTTTGATTTAATATAGCTAGGGCCTGGTGTATCCTAGTTGTAGAACCTTGCCTACCTGGTGGCAAATCACTACTTGAACTAGTTGGGATTTTAGGGATATGGAGATTAATGAGATCTAGCACTACTACAAAAATGAGTTTTTATCTCGAAACATTATATACCGGACCTAAAATACTCGGTATAATAGGACATTAAGATATTAAAAAATTAGTTTTCCTTTAAATTTAGTTATTAAAAATAATTTTAACGCGAATATAATTTTAAAACGCCTGAGTTATATTCTCAATTAGGAATAGATACCGAGTAAAATATAACCCGGGCGTTTTGTAACACATATATCCGGTATATTGTGTCGTAATATATCACGGATTTGTCCATAAACAATACATCCGGTATATAAAGTTTTGGTAAAATGGAAATTTTTATTTTAAAAGCCCCCGGTGGTTTAAAATCCGGTATGAAAGGTTCATATATTCTTCCCGTAAAATTTCATAAACTTTCCCTTATTTCAGCAAGTGTTCGAACTCGCGAACTGCCATCTCCAAATTAGGGCTGCCATCTCCGTCTTCCCTTATCACCGTCTTTCGCACTGCCATCTCCAAATTAGGGCTGCCATCTCCGAACTCGCGAACTCATGCTGCCGTCTCCGAGCTCCCACTGCCATCTCGAAACAAGCACTGCCACCTTCGAATTTCATCTTCCTCCCCTCGGTCTCGCACTTCCATCTCCAGCTCTCGCGCCCGCTGCCAACTCCAAATTTCAACCTGCTTCCAAACAACTTTGTGCTGGCTCGGTACACATTGGCAGCAACCTAATTGACCTCCCCCTGTTCAGGTACCAATTTTCTCTCTGCCTCCTTCTCCCTCTGATTTATTTACTTTAATTTGTAGCTGGTTTATTCACACCTTTGCTCCATAGCCTGTTTTGACAAGGGTAGTTAACCAGGTGTGAGGCAATTTTTCTGTCAAAGAAATGCTTGTATGTCCTATCGTTTTAATTTAGGAAAGGAGTTTCACAAAGGGTCAATTTCGTGCAGATGCTTATAGTGTAAATTGCACTAATAGGTAAGTTGATACTTGCTGAAGCCTTTTTGTGTAAGAAGAAAATGATAATGTGTTGAAGTAGAATTTATATAATTCAAGTTGGGCCATGCTAACCACACTATTGACTGGTGATGGAGGAAGACAAGTAAGGAATGGTTTGGTACGAACAATGATTTTCTTGATCAGCTAATTGTCTTGAATGACTGATAACTATAGATCATTATGGATTGGGTGGATAGGTGTTGCATGTACTATAAATGTCGGAAGAATGGTAGGTATAAATTGTGATTTGAAACAGAGATCTATGACATCGATTTCATAAGTTTCTCCTGGAAGAACTCTGATAATTTGAATTTGTTTAATTACTCTCTTTTCTACATCCAGTATATATATATTAGATTGGACATTTTTTTCTGCAGATAAAATAACACTTTCTCTTACATGTTTGCTTTGATTTTTTCTCTAATGGTGATTATTTATATTATCCTTGCATTTGCGTGCCAAGGTGCATATAGCGAAACCCTAATGTAACTGAGGATGAAGCTAATATGTAGCTTTTTTTGTCAAGACATTGGGCTTTGCTACATGTGGAATTGATCACTTGCAGTTTCATATACATACATATAACGGCACGCTCAGGTAAAACCTTGTTTCTGTACATACATATATATATGTCTCCTTCGCATTGAAGATGACTTTGTCATTGTAGAACGTAATAAAATTTCATAAATTATAGTCCAACTCTAGTCTTACTCTCTATAACCTAATCCATGTTTGAAGTTTGAATCCTTTTTACAAGAACATAATTGGATTTCTAGATCATTATCTTCATTTGTCTGATTGGAGGAAGTTCTGAACAAAAGACAATACCTCAAAAAATTAACTAAAGGTGTATTTGGAACTTGTCAACAACTCTATTTTCTTTGGCAATCTCTCTAAAAACAAATCACCTCATAAACAGATACTCCTTGTCTTGCCTTGAAATAATCAGTATGAATAATTTACTATATACCCTTGAATGGGTATATCCTATCTCTTTTATTGAAGATTCCGACAGTAACATATTTGAAATTTAGTCTTGAACACTTCGCAGAACGACATTTTCCTTGGGGAACGCCTTTGTTCAGAATTCCCTACTGAGTACAAACTTATCTTTTGTTCTTGTTCTCTGGTAATTTGCAGCTGTTTAAACAACCCTAAGGATAATATCGAGTTCTTTTGTCGATTTGTTTTTCAAATTTCTTCATTTATGCGCCACCGCTAGGGTTTTATTACAATTAAGCATGGCTGTGAAGTTTATTATTATAGTGGTGCAGATAGAAAGCAGGGATGATCTTTTGAATGTTGGTAAAGTTCAAACTGGTATTGGAAGCTCGTGACTTATACTTAATATGTTACTTCTTGCTACAAGAAATTTTAGTAGCAAAATTAGACTTCAGTTTGTGGCAGTAAATTGTACTTATCTTTTTGTTTTAGGTAAATTACAGCTATTTGATGGGTGCTACTTGCGCAATAATCAAGCTTATGCTGCATACCGTATTTTAAAAGGTAGGTATGGTTCTGCACAGTCAATTTTAAGCATGTTTTCAGCTAAAAAATTCATCATTCAAACATGTAGATCATTGCTTGTTGATACTCCCAGTATAAATCTTCAACAAATGTGTCGTGAACATCCACTTACCCAAGCTGGTCCAAAGCATACCACGGTACGCGAAGTTCCTCAAAGGGTTTGCCCGGTCCAAAGGAAGTAAAAGAAGAAGGAGACCAGCAAAGTAGCCAAAGAGAGAGTGTATGTAATCTACCAGCAACACATCCTCGCAATTTCAATGATCCTGGTATGGTAACTGTCCCTTACCAAATTGGTAGTACTAATTTTGATAGAGTTATGTTAGACTAGGGGCTGCAATAAATGTCTTCATATATTCTCTATACAAGCAATTAGGACTTGGACTTTTAAATCAAATAAATATTCCAGTCCAATTAGCTGATGGATCGACTATTTTCCCTAGGGGAGTAGTAGAGAACGTGGTAGTTAAGGTAGATAGGCTTTCTTCCCTACAAACTTTTATGTGTTGGGCATGGAGAATGATAGAGAGGTGTACCTATAATGTTAGGAAGAACATTTATGAGAACAACCAACACTAAAGTGGACGTAGGGAGAGGGACATTATCTTTAGAGTTTGATGGAGATGTCGTTAGCTTTGAAATTGGTAGTCATGAGGAGTCTGGATATGAGACAGCGAGTGTTCTTTCTATTAAGTTAGTGAATCCCAAGAGGGATGTTGACAGATTAGACCTAGCATTGGTCGATGGGCCCCCATGTTAATATTAGAAGGAGAATTCCTCTTTTTCTTTCACCCTTATTTCAGGTAGCCAAAGTGACGTCTATGTACCGCCGGGACACTATGTGGAGAAGAAGAAGGGATACGATAAGGGGTTCATAAAGAAGAAAAAAGGAGTTAAGCAGTACTGGATACTGAAGGATGATCGAGCTAAGAAATTGGTCGATGTAGAATTAGAGAGAGGTACGTCGAGCCAGCAACGTTAAACAAAGGAGCTGACCGGGAGGCAACCAAACGAAGAGGTAATTTTTCTTTTCCCACTTGAGTTTATTGTGTCCTTGTTTTACAATGAGTACAGTGTGTTGTTTAAGTGTGGGGGAGGGGATTAGCCTCGCATATCCTTGCATTTAAAATTGTTAGTCAATTTCCCTTTTTAATTGAATTTTGAATTTTAGAGTTGGTATCCTTATTTTTTTTCTTGTTGTGGAAGTGTGAACTTCGACAAAAGATGCTTCAAATTTTCTTACTATGCCTTAAATTTTAATATTTCAAGTATGTGTATTGAGGATATGTTGGATTAAGTAGAGGACTTAGGTTTGAGCATGTGGACTTGTGACTATGACGCAGGTAGAACCTTAAGATTGCATAATCACCACATTTTCTTTTGTTTATCATTATGTCATATAAATTATCCCCGTCCCTTTTAGAAGAAAAAGAAAAAAAAAAAAACAAAAATATATAAAGGCAGTGAGCTCCAAGTAAAGAGAAGTCAGAAAAGCACGCGATACCCAATATGTGAAATAGAACCAAGGGATCGATCATCCATGATCTATTAAGCAAAGAGTCTCATAGCAGCCTGGACCATAAAATGACAAGTTCTAGCAAGAAAAACAATAATTTGATTTGGACCATAAAATGGACGAACCCTGCACCCAAAATGTAAAGGTGTAAAAAGTGTAATAGGATAAAGGAGCAAGGGAAAATGCATGTGGTGTAAATTGAGTGACGTGTGGTTGATGGTTGTTTTCAACAATTTTGTAACTTGTGCATAATTATCATACATATGAAACATGTTATGACAAGCTCCAGTCGCTTATTTAATCTTCCTTTATTCAAATTTATATGTCACTTGGATACAGACATCTTCGATATAGTTGGAGATTTAGGTGATTGAATTTGCGTAGGGGCAAGAATAGTTCAAACTTGGGGGATACTTTGTACCATCGTTAGAGTGTAGCTAGTTTACTTGCATTGCTTTGAAGTTTTGTTCTAGAGTTGGAATCTACGCCCGTTATCTTATGATTCTAGTTACCATGAGCTAGAAGTTGAATGACCACTACGATTGCACCATCTGTACTCGCTGATCCCGCCAAGAGTAGCTGCAGATACTCGAAGACGAGCAATGTTCAAGTGTGGGGGTATGATGGGCGGCATCTCGTACATCATAAAGAGTGGAAATTAGCATCAACTACATGCATAATAGGCCAAAAATGGAGCATATTGATGCAATCTTGACATAGTGAGCAAAGTGCTAAATATGAGGATTACATCCACAGAAAAAGCGCGGAAGCAAAGAGCAAGCGCGTACCAAGAGGAAACACAAAGAGGGGCATTTTGGACGCGTTGTAGTACGCGCAGCCAAGCAGACGAGATCGCCCTATGAAGCGCCTGCGCCACATATGAAGCGCCGCGTCCTTTACACTAGAGTCGGCGTGACCACGCCGACAGAAGCGCGCCCGCATCTTCAGTCGTTCCTGCGCATCGAGTAGCCTAATTTCGGGAGCTTATGTGCGCTTTTTACCTAGGTTTTATATGGATTTCGGGCTGGGCTTCCACACACTTCATTTCCAAGGGTTTTTAGTAGGTTAATCATTGTCATTTCTTATAATAGGGACAGTTTTTCCTCCTTCCTAATCATCCAATAATTTATACAAATTTCATAATACATTGTTAGCAATGAGTCAGGAGTAGTCTCCTAAAGCTTTTTATGTTTAGTTCGAGCACTAGGATGATTCATTGTGAGGTTCCCATCCTTGGTTCTTATATTAATATGTCTCTCTTGCTTAATCTCTTGCACGTATTTATCTTATTGAATTGAACCTACTTTTCTAGATTGGTCACCTAGGATGTTTGGTTCTATTTAATATTGTTAGGGCCTAGTTTATCCTAGTTGGCGAACTTGAACTACTTGGGGGATATGGAGACAAATGAGGGGTAGTCGTCAAGGGCAATAACTTTCCTATCTATTCATGAACTTAATGCTTCCTAGAGTTATCCTTGATAGTTCAGGGCTAGGTTTGTAGTAAGATGCTATTAGGACTAGTTGACCTGACTAGCAACTCTAGTACATGTATGAGGGCAATTTGAGGGACATATAGTAATTAGGAATAGAGATAGAACCAAACTGAAGAAATATAAGATATTAAATCATGCTAGTAGGTTAGACCAACCATATATAGTGTTTGTCCATTTAATTAAACAAACACAACAATTTCCAAAATCCCACATTAGTTATTTTCATTAGTTAGTCTTTCTAATATAATAAGAGTTGATTGTTTCGATTCTTGTGGGATTTAACCCCTACTTTTCACTCTACTTTAGTAGAGGAGTTAGAAATGATTATTTTGACCGGGACAACCTAACGACCGGTCCGCAGTAAGCCTACCCTAAATTTGACTATGAATTAGCAGCTTTATCTGCATTGGAGCTTTAGTTTGATTATGCTTCTTGATTGATTCTTATTCATTCATCACTCTATTGCAACATGCCAGTCTAGCTAGAGTTGTATATTACATTTAGGTATTATCTTATAGTTATTACCCGTTGCATGCTCTTCTTTTTCCACAAAATAGAGGGTGGTGATCTATTTAACCATATTACAAGCCAATAGAAATAATCCACTTGTACGGTGTCCCTAGATGACTTTAATGTAATGATTCCTATGTCACTATATAAAATTCTACATATGGAAGTATTAATTTTGTGAAAAAATGCCCACCTACCTCTTATATGCACATAGTGGATATATATATTTTACTGAGTGTGATTGTGTATTGTCCCTTATATGAAATGTGCATTTTCCTATTATTCTTTAATGCTTAATTGGTTATATTTGGCACACAAATGACACTCATATCTCTGGCGTGATCAAACACTAATACTAGTAGTAACAGAGGTGGCAGTCTGTGGATGATTTGGGTTAAGAAACATTTGAGGTTTCCTTGTTGGTGAAGTTTTCTAAATGCAAGAGGAAATTTTGAAGCTCGAGATTATAATATTACAAAATTAGCTCAGTGATCTGGCTCTAAATAGATTCAGAAAAGCTACTCCTTGCCGTTACAACGCATCAACATAAAGATGTGATTTTGTATAGCCGTTGCAGATATGTGAGAATCCAGATATAGTAGTTGCAGATTCCTAGCTGTTGGTTAAGGCAGTGCATCTTGCTGGGGAAGATTGTGCTTATCTATATAAACTCAGGTATGGATTTTCTTGAAACCTTTACAGTGTTCATTTAATCTCTCCCTCGCTATAAATCCAGTAAACTCCGTCTTTACCCTTGCTACATAATTCGCTCTCCCATTACTATGTCTAAATACACTCGCACCAGGAATTCCAATTATTCAAAATCCTAAACACAAAAAGCTCCACAAAACCTAAATGGCCGACGACATTCCCATCCGTCTCCCATCTAAATATGATCTTTACACTGAATATAAGGTGAAGAGTAACAAGAGGTTGAGGAACATGAATGTGAAAGGATTCTAAGCTTGCCGACTTTAAGGCACTTCATTGGCGGGAGATTGAAGAACTCACCACTCAACAAGCTACTCCTCTCAACACCCCTACAACGACCTCTACAATGACTTCGACTTTGGACACACCAACTGTCGATCCAGAGGATATAGAGACCAATGCTACAAACCTTGTTGAAGGTCAAGAGACTAAATAAGAGCACAATTTTATGCCTACAAATGATCGATCACCGCAACGGTCTCCAACGTCGTCACCTACCTCACAAACATTAAATTAGAGATATTTGTTACTCTGGTGAAGTCAGCTTCAGGTTATCATATGCATCTAGTCTCTCTTCTCACTCTCCACTTCTGGGTGAGTCATTCCCTGAGGAAGAGGATGATGAATTTGCTCCGGCTCAGCATTAGATCATTAAAGATACGAAGAGCGCTTCCAAAGCGAAAGGAAAAAGAAAAATTGACGAGTAAGAGGGTTTTGTCCAGTAGAGACATTGATGTTATTGATCCCTCTTTAGCGTTGGTTGTAGTCAAGCAGTCTGAGAAACCGCCTCGCTTGAAGAAGCTGAGAAAAGCACCACCTGCAGAGAATCCAGAGTTCACTCCTATCCCTACCGGCGCGTCTAAGAGCAAAATCCTCTCTCCAGTCATCGTAGCTCCAGCTATCTCTACACGAATTGAGGTAGCTTCAAATTCTTATCGATTCTCTATTTGTTGAATCTTCAAAATTGGGATAAATTAGAAGTTGAAGTCAGTAAGTCAGATCTGGACCTTCTGTGGCAATTTTATGATCAGTTTAGGAACAAATCTTCTATGGCGAGCCCTATTCATGCATCGTTCAGTGGTCCAATGGCGCGAGCAAAAGTTTCAAGTTAAAGGATCTTTGCAAGGATATCGGTCAAGAGCCCAGCCGAGACTGACGTTAGGGGCATTGCGCAGCTGTACAAGAAGAATTGGCCATCCAAATCTAGAGCTACTAAAGAGACAGTCTTCAGCAAGCCAGTCATTGCCTGTTCTGAAGACCGAGCATCTTTCTGCATCAAAGGGACTACTTTACTACTTCATCATTAGGAATATCACACCTACAACACAAAGATGGAGCTTTGACGATCTAAAACTGTTGTCTCATGGATCAAGCTTTGAGCGGGAAAATCATCAATTACAAACAAGATACTGTTTATCCATATTGTTGTAAGTCGCTCTCATACTTCATCCCCTCTCACTTTCCTACATATTATAGCCAGAATGCTCAATTCAGAAGGATTGTACAAGCTAGTGAAGGAGATGTCATTTAATGAGGTTCTAACGGTTGTAAAGGTCGCTGAGGTTGTTGCTAAGCCCGTATCTGCTAGAAGTTTTAACACCAGCTACTTCCTTCTCCGCTCCCAGTCCAGATAAGTACAAGTGCTAGCTACAATTGACCGTCTTACTTCTAAATGAGTTGTGAAAGCCATCCAAGCTCAGTGCACGACACTGGAGCAAATCTAACCGGGATCATGACTCAGCTTGAGCTTATGACAGCTTGGTAGGATGAACTTGTTATACTTCTCTAGTCCTTTGAGAACCTCACTAGAAAACACAATGATTAGAGTTAAAGTTGTGTGTGTGTTCTTTTGCTTCCTCTTTTGCTTGATAGTCTTACAATTTATCCTTAGGGTGCCAACTACTATACAATTATAAGGAACTATGCCTATAAGTATGATTTTTTGTTTCTATATGTTTGCACTTATTTTCTTGCTACTCTCTAGCTTACTTGCCTACTGTCTTTTATGCTTGTTTATGAGTTTGGCTTTCTTGCACATTCCACTAAGGGGGAGTAAACAGGTACATATCCATATTCAACTAAGGGGAATATTTTAGACGGGGCTTCGTCTAAGGGGGAACAAAGGTAAACTCGCTATGTAAGGAGTTACATATCCATATTAGACTAAGGGGAGAATTTTAGACCGGCTTGGTCTAAGGGGGGACAAAGGTAAACTCGCAAAGTGTTCTTAGCGCAAATATTTGAGCTCATTGTCATATTTGAAGTACTTGATTAAGCTAAATTGGACATATGTAGCTTAAACTGAGTACAATTTGAAATTTTATATGCTTATCTATGTATGGGTTTGTCATCATCACAAAGGAAAAATTGTTGGTTTGAGCTAGAGATGGAAAGACCTAGCTAAACCTTTCCGCTTGTTTTGATGAAAACAAACTGAAGTATTTGATGTCCCAATGTGTGGTTTAAGGTAACCAGGTATAACTCGATGATTTTTAGGTGTAGCTCGATGATTTTTAGGTGTAGCTTAAACAAAAGAGGACTATCTTTGACCAATGAGGACCTACTTTAAGGTCTAGAAGGGAAACTGAATCTTGCTTAGACAGATAAGGTTTGAAGTGATGAAATAAGAAGACTGAAGGTCTAGCTTTAAGAAAGCTAGTTCTTCTGTAAAGCTAGAGGATCGATCTTCAGAAGAAAGGCAAAGAGATACAATTAATCAAAAGTTCTAGCATGTCCACGGGTTGAATCGTAGACGTATGCTTAGCAGATTTGGTCCACCGAAGGAGGCCGTTGAGGATACAACTTCAAGGAAATGAGAACCACTCCGAGGTTGTTAGGATTTATACATTTGGATATGGATGTACGAGGATCGTTGATCTGGAAAAATAAACAAAATCATTGAAGGCGAGGATTTCAAATGTGGAGCAGGATCGTACATCTAAAGAAGTACAAAGTGATTTCGGGCATTGGTGTAATTCGAGGGTGAAGTTGATCACACTGATCGCTTAGATGGCGTTCTTTAAATGAAGTGCAATTATTGAATTGCTAGCTTGGGTTGTAAGTTATATTTTTATATAAGACGGGAGTATGATTGTTGTTAGGCAACGAGATTATTTTACACGAGGTAAGAGAGAGAAAATCTATTAAGCCTAGAGTTAGCTGAGGGAATGCTATAGAGAGCTTAAGTTGCCGTGAACAAAGCTATAGCCTAAAACACTTAGGAGCTTCATAGAGAGAGATTACTTGTATGAGATGAATGTTACATGTATTATGAGAGATTGTTGCACAAAGCTAGGTGTAGTTAAGTGGTAATTTTCTAATCTAATACATGTTAGTGGTGAGTTTCATCCCGGACTTGTTAGAAGTCTAGGGTTCTCACCTTGGAAAAATCACTTGGAAGATCTTAGCATATTTTACTCATAGTACTTATTCTTTATTCTAGCTAATCTCGTTCCGAACATAGAACTCTATAGTTTCATAGATGTTTCATTTTCATTGAGATTAAAGTTTCAATCCTAAACTTATGTCCTTCAAATATAAAGCATAAGTTACAACGATATCATTGAAGAAAAACCATAACATTGTATCGCGATATAACAGGGAGAGACCCTTGTTACCATTTATTAAATACGTCATCTCGAAGAGCCCCAAGGCTAGAATGATGGTAGAGCTTCTTTAAGTATAAACTTAAGTTCAAAAGCTCTTTCTGTATGCTACAGATAGCTAAAGTTCAGAACATTATACAGGGCTTTTCAACGACGGCTAGAAAAAAAAATTGAGGGAGCAATGGACAAATGATTAAAGATATGATAGCTAAGATAGAGAATTTTCATTCTCCATGTCATTTAAACCTCTTTCTGTTCCATGTTATTTAAGTATGAATATTCGGGGCTATATGCCTTATCTTTAAATAAAGTATTATGGTATTATAAGAATCTCCTCACTAAGAAATGGAAGTGGCGACCTTCTTATTTCTATCTTTGTGTATGTGGTAGTCCCTACATAAAAGAAAAGGCAAGGGGTTAATAAGGAGTGGATCTCGAGGCAACAAGGCCATAAATAAAGAAAGAATTCAAGTTAAAAATACCAAAGTATGAAAAGAGTAAGCAGAAGTTTATATTACAAGTCCACGAGGGACACCATCCAAAAACATGGCCATGTTCATTACGAAAAACCAAGAAGTTTTCAAGGATAGTTGGAGGCTGAGGTGGATTGGTAGGAGGAGTAAAGTCTTTGCCAGCTAAGATCACACACGAGAATCTCTTTAACCTTGAGAAGACAATCGCGACCTGGTTTAATTGCACTTTTTCCCAGAAAGCTCAACACCAACCAGGCCTCGAGCGTGTCTTCCTTTTGTGGTATTAGCAGCAACACTAGAGGGTATACGAACAGTCTCTTCAAGCCGAATTTGAAACCGGAAAAACCATGTTTAGTTACATAAAGCTTACCCGCCTCGTTAAACACAAAAATTTGACATTTGGCGAGGAAGTTGATGCAGGACGCTTTACAATGACTGCTCACTTATTCGTTAGAAGCTTCCTCTCGAGCCTTTTGTAGGTTGCAGAGTGGTTCTCTTTAAAGATTAGAGCTCGGCAGCATGACTCTCTTTCAAAGAATGAAGCTTAGTAGCTAGCACCGTGCAAGAACTATTCTCCGCCACTACAACTTTGTCCCTTTTCTTCAAGTCCTCATCCTTGGGAGCAATGGTTCATGCGAGTGCCTCCTTCTTGCAACTGGAATCCTCCTGGTGTTTTGATACCAGTGAACGAAGCTCTAGGAATGATTCACCAAGTTCTTTATGACTCTAGTCGAACTCATTATAGCTCTTTGAGAGGTCAGCCATTGCATTTTCAAACCTTCCTCGAACCTCGTTCCTGCTGCTGCGCAGATCTGCGTTGCCTGAAGACAAAGGCAAAAACAAGTAAACACATGGAGAAGAAAGAAAAAAATAAACACATTTCACAATCACCCCCGCAAGTAGCTGAATACCACTAGTAGAATCATCCTTTATCATAAGGTCGAGGTAGAGGGGCGGATTAGGCACATATAATGTTCGGTTTACCACGCACATCGAGAGCTCAGGAGTAAGCAACCAACCCCCGATTTTCTCTTCGAAACCCCGTATACTTGCAGCATGCTCTAGCGAGGCTTGGCTCTAGGACATTTGCCTGGACCTCCCGATCTCTTTCTCCTTCTGTTTCTTCTTCAATAGATGAGACGAGCTTCGGGAGGACTTTCCCCTCTTATGACCAACTTGCACCAATAAGGGTATGGAATCATTCTCGATAATGACCGTGGTGGGCAGCACATGCGGAGGCTCGGCCTAGTCATGATCGGTAGTACCAAATGATGTGGAAGCAGTTGATGGTCCTCGTCTTCCTTTATGTTCTGAAAGTCAAAGTAGGCTTCTTCTACACAAGAAAACAAAGATAAGAGTTAAACAAAATATGACACAAAGAGTAAGCACGACTAAGATATGTTCCCAAGGTCAATGGGGATGAAATTGACTAAGACTGTGACTCACAAGGAACTCAAGGGTTACGATGTCAATGTATTTGTTTGAATCAACTTTAGCAAAGGAGAAGAAACCCTCTTTGGTTTTCCAAAGTTGTTCATCCAAATATAGAGGGATCCACTCGCGAACCTCTTTTGTACGGATGTGATGATTTACGCGATGCTCCTTGGAAGGTTTCACCAAGATCCTCTGATGGAGCCATCCCACCTCGTTGCTCGGCATAATGTGCTGAGGGTTATACTTGCACGCGCAAGTAACCAGACCACATCTGTATAAGTGGGGCTTGTACAAGGAACGGGAAAGGTAAGAAGAGGTGTTGTAGCCGATCTCTTTAAAACGAAGCCAGAATGTTGTCGAATGCCTCAAGAAGTTTGGGTGAAATTTAGTGGGGCACAGATCCATCTCCTCGATAATGTCCATCATAAATTGCGGGATCGGAAGTCTGAAGACCACTTGCAAAGCATGCCGACTGATGTAAAAATATTCCATATAGTCGTCTAGGTACTCCGCACTCGTAACGTGTAGTGTAAGAACAGTCCCACGGGGAAAGGGAAATTCATTTGCGATATCTACGAGTTTGGTGGTTTACAGTGCTTCGAAGGCTTGATGTTTTAGCCCGGGAGAGTACACGTGACAGGGGTACCTAGACCATCTAAAATTATGGGGGGGGGGGGGGGTGGGGAGAATGAGTGACCACTAAAGCGGGAAATTTGCGAGGAACATATCAGACGACCCACGGCGACGCTAGCGAACATACTGGACGACCGACGGGGACTCTAGAAATGTGTCATAGATAATAGCTTGTGAACTAGGGACGATAGCCCGCGAGCTCGGCCTGCTTTTTCTCCAATTTTTCTGCACACCTCGTTCCCTTCGTTAGGAAGGGGGCGGAAGATGCTTGGTGACGAGGAAGAGGTCATGCCGACCTCCGAACATCGTATGGATGAAAAGCTACTCTTTCCAAAGGGAAAAAATGATTAGTTTTCTATGATACAAACTATCTCGCGAAGAATAAGGAAAGGGCTCGTTATGAACCCTCGTTTATAGAAAAAATGAAAGACGGGAGGAAACCTTGGCGAGGTACCCAAAAAACTATGGAGAAAAGGAAAAAAATTAAAGAAAGGGTAAAATGGTAAAAATTGTGCACCAGCGCCGTACAAAGAGATTAAGCCTAGAGATTTAGTAGAGGGAAAGCTACAGAGAGCTTAAGTCGTTGTGAGCAAAGCTATAGCCTAAAACACTTAGGAGCATGAAAGAGAGAGATTACTTGTATGAGATGAATTCTACTTGTATTGTGAGAGAGTGTTCCACAAAGCTAGGTGTAGCTTAAGTGTGTAATTGTTCTTAATCTAATACAAGTTAGAGGTGAGTTTCATCCCAGAGGATTTAGAAGTCTAGGATTCTCACCTTGGAAAAATCCTTGCAAGAGATTAGCATATTTTATTCATATTACTTATGTTTTATTGTAGCTAATCTAGTTCCACACTTAGAACTCTACAGTTTAATAGTTATTTCATTTTCATTGACATTAAAGTTTCGATCCTACAATTAGGTACGTCAAAATATAAGGCATAAGATACAATGATATCATAGAATACAAACCATAACATTGTATCGCGATATAAGAAGGACACCCTCGTTACCATCTAAGAAATATGTCATCTCGATGAGCCCCAAGTCTAGAAAGATGGTAGAGCTTGGTTAAGTATAAGCTTACGTTTAAAGCAGTTAGTATGCTACACATAACTAAAGTTCAGAAAATTATACAGTGCTTTTCGAGGACGGCTAGAAACAACAAAAAACAAGGGAGCAAGGGACTAATGATCAAATATACTATCGCGTTGAGATAGAATTTTCATTCTCCATGTCATTTAAACATCTTTCTCTTTCCATGTTATCCATGTACGGATATTAGTGGGATATATGCCGTATCTTTATATAAAGTATTATGGTATTATAAGCAGCTCCTCGCTAAGATATGACATTGGCGACCTCCTTATTTCTATATTTTCTGTATGTGGTAACCCCACATAAAAGAAAAGGAAAGGGGTAATAAAGAGAGGATCTCGAGAAAACAAGGCGTAAAGAAAAGCAAGAATTCAAAAGAAAAAATAGTAAGTATGAAAAGAGTAAAAAAAATGTTATATTACAAGTCCACAAGGGACTCCATCCAAATATATGGCCATATTCATTCAAATAAAATATGAAGTTTTCAAGGGATAGTTGGAGGCTGAGGAGGATTGGTAGGAGGGGCATAGTCTTTTCTAGCTAAGATCGCACCACGTGATCTCTTTAACCTCTAGAAGATAGTCCGGTCCTTTAACACATCACACTCACGACCTGGTCTAATTGTGATTTCTCCTGGAAAGCTCAACACCGACCAGGCCTCGAGTGTGTAGTTAGAAGACACTAGAGGGTAGCCGAACAATCTCTTCAAGCCAAATTTGAAACAGAGAAAACCCGTTTTGGTTACTTCAATATTTTCCGCCTCGTTAAACACACAAATTTCATATTTGGCGAGCAAGTTCATGCAGGACGCTTTACGATGACTGCTCACATATTCGATAACTGCTTCCTCTTGAGCCTTTTTCAAGGTAGCAGCGTGGTTCTCTTTTAAAGATTGGAGCTAGGCAGCATGCCTCTCTTTCAAAGATTGAAGCTCCGTAGCCAGCACCAAACAAGAACTCTTCACTGCCGCTATATCTTTGGCCCTTTTATTCATCTCTTCATCCTTGGCAACAATGGTTCGTGCGAGTGCCTTCTGCTTACAAGCGGAATCCTCCTTGAGTTTCGATACCTATGACCGAAGCTCTTGGAATGATTTACCAAGTTCCTTTTGACTCTGGTCATGCTCATTATAGCTACGTGAGAGGTCGTCCGTTGCATTTTTCAAACCTTCCTCGAACCTCGGTCCCACTGTTGCTCAGATCAGAATTGCCCGAAGACAAAGACAAAAACAAGTAAACAAATGGAGAAGAAAGAAACAAATAAATGCATTTCACACTCACCCCCGCAAGCAACTGGATACCACTTGTAGAATCATCCTTTATCATGCGGTTGAGGTAGAGGGGCGGATTAGGCACATCCAATGTTTAGTTTACCATGCGCCTTGCAAGCTTAGGAGTAATCAGCCAACCCCCCAAGCTTCTGCTTGAAACCCCCCTATACTCACAGCAAGCACTAGCGAGGCTTGGCTCTAGGAGGCGCGCCTCGACATTCCGTTCTCTTTATCCTTCTATTTATTCTTCAATACATAAGGAGAGCTTCAGGAGGAGTTTCCCCTCTTATGACCAACCTGCACCGATAAGGGTATGGAATCATGCTCGATAATGACCGTGGTGGGAAGCACACGGGGAGGATCGGCCTAGTCAGGATTGGTATTACCAAAAGATGGTATGACAACATTGACCGGCTCGTTAGAATGATGTGGAAGTGGTTGATGGTCCTCGTCTTCCTCTATGTTCTGAAAGTCGAAGTAGGCTTCTTCTACACAAGAAAATGAAGATAAGTGTTAAATAAAATATGACGCAAAGAGTAAGCACATCTAAGAAAGGTTCCCAAGGTCCTACTAGGGGGAGGCAATTGACTGAGACTACAACTCACGAGGAACTCAAGGTTTACGATGTTATTTTATCAGTTTGAAACAACGTTAACAATGTAGAAGAAATCCTCTTTGGTTTTCCAAAGTTTCTCATCCAAATATAGAGAGATCCACTCGCGAGCCTCCATTGTACGAATGTGAAGATTTATGTGATGCTCCTGTAATGTTTCACCAAGATCCACAGATGGAGCCATCCCACCTCGTTGCTCGTCATGATGTACTTGTAGGAGGACAAAAAAGGTGGGCAGAGAGGTTTAAGCCATCTCTTGATAACGAAGTTGGAATGTTGTCGTGTGCCTCCAAAAGTTTGGGTGCAATTGACTGGGGCTCAGCTGCATCTCCTCAAGAATGGCCATCATAAATTGGGGGATCGTAAGTCTGAAGACCGCTC
The DNA here is from genome assembly GCF_046119375.1 of Phyllobates terribilis. Classification (NCBI taxonomy): domain Eukaryota; kingdom Metazoa; phylum Chordata; class Amphibia; order Anura; family Dendrobatidae; genus Phyllobates; species Phyllobates terribilis. The sequence continues at coordinate 26,473 of NW_027368191.1, forward strand.
GCAAAGCGTGCCAACTGATGGGAAAATATTCCCCATAGTCATCTTCGTACTCCCGACTCGTAACTTGTAGGGTAAGAACAGTCCCCTAGGGAAGAGGCAATTCCTTCACGAAGTGTACGAGTTTGATGGTTTTTACAGTGCTTCATGAAGGATTGATGTTCTCGCCCGGGATCTTACACGTGACTGGGGTAACTCGTCCATCTATGAGGGGGTGAGCATGAGTGACTACTACGACAGGAAGTTCGCGATGAACATACCTGACGCTAAAAAAGTGTTGTAGATAATAGCTTGTGAACTAGAAACAATAGCCCTCGAGCTCCAGCCTGCTTCGTCTCCAGTTTTCCTTCCCACCTCGTTCCCTTCGTTAGGCACTGGGCGGATGATGATTTATGACGAGGACGAGATCATGGCAACCTCTGAACTTCATACGGATGAAAAACTACACTCTGCAAAGGGAAAGAAAGGATTAGTTTTCCAGGGTACAAACTACCTCACGAAGAATAAGGAAAGGGATACTTATCAACCCTCGTCTATAGAAAAAATGAAAGATGGAAAGGAACCTTTGAGAGGTACCTGGAAAACTATGGAGAAAAAGGGAAAAAGAAGGAAAGGTTAAAAGGGTAAAAATTGTGAACCAACGCCGTGCAGATACATTTAATGAATAAATGATGTTGACATATGTGAAGTGACCCAGAAGGAGCATGTTTTTTAAAGCCGACATTTTGGGGATTCACATTTTATAAAATAAAGAGAAAGGAAAAAGCAGTAAAAACGAGAGAATTATTTGTCTTCCACCATTGATGGCGTTAAGAGATAAGGATGGAAAAAGGGGTGTCGCCGGAAAAGTTTTTGGACGAAGGTCGTCAATACACCTCGAGGACCACCAAAGTTAAACGAGAGAATTCTATGTTTGAAGCGCAATCCCCTAGCTTGCAGAGACTCTCCTTCGCTTTAGCTAGTCCTTCCATCTTCACAACTCATCACCTGGGCTTTTAGTTTCTTCACTTTATTGTTCAACACTACTTTTGCGAGACTCGCTTTCCCCACTAGGGTCAAACCTAGTGTCTAGCTGGTCCGCTTGTGTCAAAGCTATTCTCCTAAATCCTCGAGCTAATACTGGAAAGCTTATCAAACATAGTAGACATCAAATGGTTATGTTTGTCATCATCAAAACAAGAAGAATGTTTGAGCTACATAGTTACACACTTTTGCTCGGACTTACAATAACGTCAGTGGTGGAGGAATGAGCAATGGAGGAATTAAGAAGAACATTGCCCATTGATGAATTCGCTATCAGAGAAGAGGATTTGAGGAGAGAGAGAATGTAAAGTGAAAGTGGTAAAAGTGAAAAAAAATAAAAAGGGTGAGTATTTATAGCGAAGTAGAATGCGAAGCGTAGGAAGAACCCAGGGCGACATGTGGCATTTAAGTGATGAATTTCCACCCAGTGCATTTTATTCTAAAAAAATTTGAAAAGATGGCGTTCAAGGGAGTCACAATTGTGGAGGGACGTCTGCTCTGGAAGAAAGGAAGATGGGAAGAGAACAACCTCGTAAGTATCGAACACGAGTGCGAAGGGTCCAAAAGGCGGTAAAACTCTTACGATACACTGATGAGGGAGTTGCTTATCAATAGCTCTACAACGAGAAGTGATGAGAATCATCCTAGATGCACGAAGTCTCATCTCCACCGTTAGGGCACAAGAGTCACGAGCCTTTTCCATGCGAGGGGTTTGTGGTGCTGGATGTTGGGGCATAATTAGTTGGGCCTAATTTTGATTCTCTTTGCTAGGGTTTAAAAAATAGTCTGCAAGTTAGCATGTAAAACCAAAACAATCAAGATAATAAGAGCTTAAAATAATAATCTATTGTACTCGAATTTAATAATGCAATAAAAAAATTCCGACATCACCTTAGTTATCATTGTTGCCTCGACGCAAGATATAGACTCTTCCTAGCAATATGCATCAGGTTCCATCAGATACCGAATATGATGAATCTCTTTTGTTGGATCGTATAATTTACATGTAGCACTTAAGCTATATAATCTTATGTGCTTAAGTGCGAAAAGGAATATTAAACAATAAAGCTCAAGTGTCTTGCTAATATTTTCCAAAAGTTAGAACCCTAGACTTCTAGCAAGTCCGAGATCAAACTCACTACTACTTCTAAATTAATTGACAAAGTTACACTTTACAACATGAAAAATAACACTCTTTAGATCTCTCAATCTCTCTCTAGTTCTCTATTATTTTCTCTGATTTTCTATTGAAAGAATAACTCTCAAGAAACAAAGAGACTCTCTCAAACACTAAGCAAGTAAGAACAAGTGAAATTCTCTTAATCTTAGTGAGTTCTATGCGATGTTGGATGTGCTTCTTTGCATCATCTATCCATGCGCTTTTGTGTTTCCTTGCTTGACGATCCCTCTATCCATGTCAACAATACATGGGCTTCGCATTTCTCCATGTCAGTGATCCCCGGTTTAGCGCTTTTCCGTAGTTGGTGACTCTAAAAACCTTCCTGCTGTCCTTTCCCAACATCAGCTCTAGTTTACCAGCCTTCCTTCTATGTATAAAAACTTAGCACGCTTGATGCGAAAACCCCCTCGATATGGATTCCACGTCAGAGAGGGATATTGATAGATCATGAGTATGCGTCGTCTTTTATTGAATCTGGTTATGAGAAGGCGGAAAAGTTCGGATCATTGATGGAAAATTTACAACTTCTGATGAATTATGAACAATGCAATATCCAGAATGTTCACCCGATTTGTAAAATTTCGTTCACCCTGATCTGAACTCCAAACACGCTGATTCCATTTGAGGATGCGGATATAGAAGTCTAGTTTAGCCAGTAAAAATTTATGATCAAAAGATTAAGCAAGTATGATGTTATGATGATGTTACTTAGACGTTGCAGATGATGACGAATAGCAACGCGAACAGATTCTTGGTAAACGAACGCAAAATATCCCGATAAAAATCCAAGTGGAGCAGGTGCGTGATAACACGCAATAACTCCATAAATGGATTCGAATAACACCAGTTCGGGTCAACAAAACAATTGCAATTAATCAACCAACCAAACCAAGAACAATTCAGCAGAAACTCAAGAAAAGTAAAGATGGCTAGGGTTTGTGTGACAAAACAAGGGAATAGAGATTTTCTCCCCTCCTTGCTAATTTTCCACCTAAGGAGAGAAATAGGGTTTTTCCTCCCGAATCACTAAGTTCAAAGAATATTCACAAAATGATAAGGTGAATCTATCTAAATAACATAAATAGGGAAATATTATTTATAACTTGGATCTCATCGTAGCAGTAAATGTGGTGGTATAAATTTCTCCATTCCTTCCATATGCTTCGTCAATGCCAATGGGAGGTCTAGTATCAGTCTCCCCTTCTTGGCCCCGAATCGTCCTCGGTTCGTCAATGTCAAGGGATGGTTGTGTGTAGGCGAAGAGGGCTCAATTGTTGAACTTGCTATGAACTCCAAACACAATTGTCCCCTTCTTGAAGGGTTGATTACGTCGCCGAGCTAGCATGGATCGCCAAACAAAGTCTACGGGTTTTAATATCATGTGATGTTTGCCCTTGTTGTCTTTGTGTGCCAACATCCTAGACCTTGTCACTAGCTTCTTCTCTTTTCGAGAATGCAATTCCTAGATCATCTCCGCCCTAGCGGCCCGAGGGACATGATCTTCATATATATTATATACAATCTGAAACACGCGTTTGTGACCAATGGCAAAGAAGGAGAACGTCCATGAATATGTGGAGACATGACTCGTGAGTGTGCGATAAGAAAAATTTGTTCACAATGACCCTTGATTGAAATCGAAGGATCATGCAAAGAGGAAGGCAAAACAGCCTCAAACGCGGCCGTTTTAGCCAATGTGTCGGCCGAGCTGGCCATTAGTGGGCTCCGGTCTTTCACCTTTGACTCCCCATGCTTCTCCTTATATGCAGCTCGGTTGGGTATAGTCGCTCAACGTACCAAGGCAATATGGTTGCGATTGCCACGAAATTGCGGGATGTTTGGTTGAATTTCGCTGGGAAACACATGAGAGAACACATGCAAAAGGGAAGAAACGGATTAGGTGATCTTATCTACATCATGCAGAATAGAAATACACGCTAATGATACAAATATAAAACATTGTGAACTTCCCTGAACAACTGGAGTGAGATCCCGAGAGCATGTTAGTAACAACCTTGTTTTGCAGTGCAACTGAATTGTGTTTGGTAGTTCGCTAGGTATCCAACCTCCAAATACACCCATTCCAAGCCTAAAATATCCCTACCTTCCAGTACAACCATCCGGTAAAATTTGGTCAGAAAAGTCAAAGGAATGCTTACCCAACGATGACTCGCACGAATGACTTTTATGTTCATTATTTCCCTCTTTCAGCGGCTGCAGTTGGCTGTTCTTGGATGTGTTATCCTCTGAGGTTTCTTTAGGTTGAAGATGAAGAGAAGGTGATAGGTGACGTACTAAATTACTAGGAGTAGGTGAAACATTTTCCTGCTTAGGCACTATGGTAATTGGCGGAGGGTAGTGCTAGGTAGAAGCCTTCGACTCCGCACTTACCTTTGCTCTCTCCATGGATGTTACCGTATCTTGTCGGGCAAGAAAAATCATCAAATGAATATCTTGCATGTGCTTTGGTGGAACATACTTTTGTTGAAAGATATAGACCAATTAAAGCTAGTGGTCTATGGGCGGGGAATGCATCCACATTTTGTTTGTGCGGTCTCTATTCCACCATGACCGCGCCGCACCTTTGAAGTGTAATGTGGTGATCTCCACCTTCTCCGCATCGGTGTAGTGACAATGAGAAAGAGCATGCTCCATTACCTACAACCACTCAAGAAATACAAAAGCATCAAACTAACCATAAAAAGGTTCAATTTTTACCTTAATATCACGACGACCGCCATAGGTGGGCTGCGAAGATCACATAACTTGCTTACCCTTGTCAAAGAGAGAAGGTGTGAGAAGAGGAAGGTCATTAACACGGTCTGATTGAGAGGTTTAAGGAAGGAACCGCCTCAACAGATCTTCCATCCGTGCAAGGTTATTAAAATCGGGATTTTAGGATCGGATCACAAGGAACCCTTAAGATCGGATCGTAAAATTGGATCGTAGAATCGTAAGATTTTAAAGATTTTTAGATAATAGTAGATAGAAACAACGCTCGTAAGGAGTCCTATTGAAACCAAGAAATATAGGCCAAAAGTGATTATTGTGCCTATACGGTTCGAACTATATATGGGGTTTTGGCGTTTGTGGCTCGTTTGATTGATTCGTAAACCGGGTGCTTTAGCTTCATGGGATTTGGAGAAGCCTTCTAAGCCCGCCCTCGGTTCACGTCTTTCAATGCCTTAAGTTCGTCCTCTTGCTTTTTGGCGCGGTTGTCAGAAATGTGTTACTAGAAATCAACGTATAAAGATACAATTCGCAGCCTTCGTCCGGGCAAAATGAGGTAGTCAAATAAAAGAGAAGGGAAGTCCGTTTTTTTTACACACGTCTTTTTTTAGGAGGTCGACAGCCATTATGCGGCATAATAAAAGACTATATTATATTCATCTATAAATATTGTACTACAAAATTCTACTAATTTGAAGTCTAAAAATTAAATCTACAAGCATTACATCAAAGGGATAAATATTCTTTGAATATCAAGTCAAGTACATTAAACTATATTTAAAAATTTGGACTCAGTAAATTTATAGACGAGACTTAAAGTTATAGACAATCGCTTTTATGGTTGTTTTAGCCATTGGGCACACATGAGTAAATTCTCTATGATTTTTATCTAGTACTATATGAGATATGTACATATAGAATGATTTTAATCATGCAAAAGATTAAAAAAGTGAAATAATTGGGCTTTCAAGTAGGTGTTAGTGTCTCATCATGGTTCAACGTTAGGATCGTACATGGATCGTAAAATCGTAAGATCCTACTGATATTATGAGATCCAAAGAAAGATTTTAACATGAATAGATTCTAATGATAGATCCGGATGATAGATCAATGTTGGATCGTAAAATCGTAAGATTTTAAGATCCGGATCTAGATTTTAATAACCATGCATCCGTGTCATATGGGCCTCTTGGAAAGACTTTGCACTGTCCTCTATAGGTTTCACACATTCTTCTAGTGCCTTTCTATTAGCTTGTTCACTTTCTTCTTGTGACTTTGTAGCAGCTTGTGCACGAACTTCATGTGTTTGAGCAGCAGCTTGAGCACATTCTTAAAGAGATTCCATCCGATCTTGAATGTTCGACATCATAGACTGAAGATGTGCAATTACTGGTAGTGTTGGAACACCGACGTTATCTTCGAACTCATCCCCAAGTGTAGACATGTCAAAGAAGAATAAGAAATAAAAAGAGTAAGGAACTAACAAGGGAATTCAAGAAATAGATTCGACATTAACATCACATTCTCTCGATAACTAGTATGGCTATCCGTGAGGGAGGTCAAGGCTAGGATACGAACTTGTATGCAATAACCTCTCTAACCAAGCAAGCAAGCAATACTAACCATAATGAATAACCAAAGCAAGGAGTAATGAAACATAGATTCTATTTGGAAGCATCTAGAACAGGGGAATAAGAAGTGGAGTTGTTGAATCAATGAAAGATAGATTCTATTATTTTTTTTGAATGATTGCATGCTTTATTTGCACTTAAGGACTAAAATTTCAGCAACTTGTTGATGCGAAAAGCCACTAGATATGTGTTCCACGTCTGAGATGGATCTAGATAGATCGTGAGTACGCATTGTCTTTTATTGAATCTGGAGGTGAGAAGGCGAAAAAGTTTGGATCTTTGTTAGAAAGTTTACAAATTTGGATGAATTTTGAACAATGAAATTTCCAAATGCACCGATTGCAATTCGAGAATGCCGATCTACGAGTCTAGTATACTCAGTAAAAAATTCTGATCAAAAGGATAAGCGAGTATGAAGTTTTGACAATTATACTGAACAACGTAGATGTTGACAAACAGCAACGAACAACCAAAGCTGACGGAATTCTAGGTATGTATTGCGCCGATTCACACACAAAAACAACATTAAGAAGGCGAACTAGCAAGATCCAAACCAAATAATGAAATTTTGAATCAAACCAGTGAAACATCACAGAATTCAAGATCAATCTTGCTGAATTTTGAAGAACACACAAGATGGCTAGGGTTTGGGTGGCAATGCAAGGGAAGAGAGAGTTTTCTATTCCTTTCTAATTTTCCACCTAAGGAGAGAGATAGGGTTTTTCCTCCTTGAATATTAAGTTCTAACAAGAATATTACCAAAAAGATACGGAGAATCTATCTAAATAACATAAATAGGGAAATATTGCTTATGACTTGGATCTCATCATGATGGTAAATGTGGTGGTATAAATTTCTCCATTCCTTGCATATGTTCCGTCTATGTCAAGGGGGGTTTAGTAAAAATGCTTCATACAAGCCACTGGAATCCTTCCATGTATTTGATGTTGATCTCCGGATCCTCTTGCTTTACTTCTACCGCTACGCAGCCCGATCCTCTCGCTTCTTATTATTGTCTTCGCAAGACTCAACTTTCCCCGTTAGACTATAGATCGAACTACAAGCTTGATCTTTTATCTTCAAGCTAGACCTAAAACTCCTCGAGGATGACCTGTCAAGATTAAAACACATAGAGAACATCAAACACCTAGAATTCTCATAATCAAAACAAGATTAAAAGTTCAGCTAGCTTAACCCTAACCAACAAGTTCCCCTTTTTTATGATGAGAAACCTATAAATGACTAAATATTGCTTATGTAATCAGTTAAGTTCAAGTTCTCATTAAGCTTGATTAATATACACAGTTAATGATGCAAGCAGTATATTTAAACTAAAACACTTTCCAAATTACCTTTGATCCTCCTTTGAGCATGACATGTCTAATTCACATCTCAATTTTGACAAAAGCGTTGCACCTGTTCACTTCCCTCTTATGACATCATCTAAAAACATCAAGCTTAATTATACAGAGGGAAGTATAGAATGTTGCATAAACAAGCTCAACTCAACAAACAAGCTTAAAAGTCAGTAGGACTAGTCAAGCTAAATTGTAACCAAGAATCAAGGACAAGACTCTAATCACCAAAAAACATACTATATTATAATTTAAACCTTACACCTTTGTAGAAGGAGACCTAACAGTTCAAGAAACATGGAAACCAAAAAAATAATAAAGAACAAGAAAACATCAACTCAAATCACCTTCTTCCCAAAACCTTCACTAGCGACTCAAAAAGTTCGATAATCTTTTCCAAGCGAGTGTCCAGACCATTGAACCTCACCTCCACCACCTCACAATGAGCCTGGATAGCGGTCTCAATTCAGTAGAGGGCTTGTCAAGTAGTCTCTGGCTCATGCCCATAAGTAAGACCACTGGGATGCGGCTTCTCCACTATCATAGTGCCCTAGGATTTAGTTAAATCGATCAACTTTGACACAACCTCAAAAGACCAAACAGAATCAAACATCTTCTCTCTGGATGATTCATAAATCTTTACCTATGTCACCAGCTTCTTGATGATATGGGGAAAAGGGAGATGATGGGAAGTACAAGCGCGACAAGTCACCATGTGAGTGAACATGTTTTGAGTTGTATTGATTGGCTTACCAGTGAGTGTGCGCTCCATGAGGCAGACATCAACGATAATGACTGTGTCAAGATTCTAGTTGCATGGCATGATGTTGCAAGTGATGAAGAAGTGCAACAGCTTCTTGTAGAGAGGGAGAGAGTCAATCTTCAACAACAAAGGCACATTCTTTCCGAAAACTGCTTGCTTGATATACCAAGAATCCTTCGGACAATTCTTCTTCAAAACTTTTTCGTATCCAGCCAAGCTATCTTGCCCAATAGCCCGGGCGATGTCTTTGATTAAGAAATACAAGTTATGCCCTTTACATACAATTTACACCATGTCGGCGGGCTTATCACCCATTGAAAATGTCGTTGAAGTAGAACCCATGTGCTTTTCTGAAGTCACAAAACACACGCTATCCAACACACGCTTTTCAAACAAAATAACTTCGTTACTAGTAATGGGTAGAAGTTAGATCACGCTTGAGTTGTGATCTAATAAGAAGTGTTAACATAAATTTTAAATCAAAAGTATGTGGAAAATGGACATTTCATGTAGGGGTAATACACACTCACACTCAATGTATTCATGTAACAAGTATGTGCATATAAGGGAGTATTAGGCTCTTTCACACAAAAATGAATACCTCTAGTGTAGAGCTATAGAGACTAAGAAACATTTCACTAAGGTCAGGCTTAGGATAACAATAGGAGTGGATCATTTCTAAGAGCTTATAATATGGCAGAATGTGATTACCACTCTCTATTTTGGGTAGAAATAAGAGCATGCAATTGATGTGGAAAAGAGAAATAAACTTACATTCAATATACAAGTATAGATAAGTCGTCCTTTTTGAAGTAGAGAGTGCATGAAAGCGAGATAAATCAAGAAGCACATCTTAAGCTACGTTCCCAAAGTACATAAAACAAGTTAATTCATAGTCAATGTAGGAGAAAACTTACAATTCATGAAGAGATGGTCTAATTAAGAGGAATAAGACCGAGCTGAAGCCTAAGGTTCAAGAAGGGTAACCTGTTTTGTGGCTTAGTGAAAATATCAGCTGTTTGCTGTTTTGTAGCCCATGAACTAGCTCAATATGCTTGCGCACTATAGGATAACGTAAGAGGTGACAGAGCACATCAATGTTCTTGGTCCATGAATGATGAACTTGATTCTTCCAAACACTAATAGTGCTAGTGTTATCACATTTGATTTCAAGCGTACCCATCGATATACAAAATCCACTAGTTGATGGTTTAACCTTGTAGGATCGATGAGTTCTATCTATAATTAAAACTTGCATAAAATTGTTTAATCTTATATACGAACTCAAATAGATATAGAATTTATTGAGTTAGATTGCGGAATAAAGATTAGCTACAGTTATGCACTATTAAAAAAGTTTTAATGCTTAGGTCGTGCAATGATTTACCAAGGTGAGAACCGTAAGGTTCTATTAAGCTTGGGATAAAACTCACCACTAAATTATACTAATTAAAGAGCTATTACACACTTCTGCTACTCCTAGCTCAAAGTAATTATATTTCACAATACAAGTTTAGCTCATATCATACAAGTAATCTCTATCAATCCCACTACTAAGTGTTTTAGACACTAGTTCTCCTCACATCGACTTACGCTCTTAATAGCTTTCTCTCTATCTCTCTATCAGGCTTAATCGATTTGCTCACTTCTAGCATGTTGATCTCTAAACTCATGCCTAACAACACTCATATGCACGCCTTATATAGTAATTCTAACTTACAACTCTTAGCTAACAATTTTATGTCTCGCTGCATATAAGAAGTCCACCTCAGCGATCCGCGTGATCATCTTCACTCAGAAAATTCATCTATGCTGCTCTTTGCTTTGTGCTTCTTCGCTTGATCATCTCAGCTCTCCTTGTTGGCAATCTGTGTGCCTCAGTGTTTCTCTTGATTTCTCTAGCTTGGTGATCCTCGTACACCCACTAGCCAAAAGTAGAAATCCTAACAAACTCCTTGTTGTTTGAATTTTCCTTAAGTTGTAGCTTCAATAGCCTTCCCTTTACTTGACTAAATCTTCTATGCGCTCATACACGATTCCACTCATAGACTTGCTCTGCACTTGCTTACTTGTATATTTTCTCTTTTCTTTAGAAGAGCGATCCTCTAGTTTTTGCAGCGACTCTGTCTTTCTTAAAGCAAGACCTTCCATCTTCTTATTTCTTCTCAGCAACCTTTATTACATCTTGGCGAGATTCATCTTTTCGTGCTAGACCTTAAGCTAGACCCTCAGTTGTCACAGCAAGTCCTCTTGCGCTTATGTTACAAGAAGTAGGTGAACCTACTTCTGTAATTTTCAATGGTATCACAAGAGGACTAGATCTAGATCTATTTTGCTTACCTCCATCGCCAATTTATCCCAGTTCTGCATTTTGAGGAGATAAGTGAAGTGATCAATGTTAGAAGTGACCTCGATTTCATGAAGAGTATCCAGGTTCACTATGACCAGAAAGAAAATTTTGCAATTCGCTATGCTTGTAGGGAGTGACAGGAACTCTGGCTTCTTAGCAGGAATCACTTTTCTGGGCTTCATTGCACGCGCTGGTTTTCTCAATCTTCAACACCATAACCACTGATGAAGGCTCTATTTCATTACCTTCTTCTTTGTTTGACTACATTTCTTCTTCTTCTCCAAGCTTTTGTTTTCTCTTAGCTTTTGATGTGCTGTTAGCATCTTTGGTGAGATGATGCTGAGAGGGGCAAACTCATCATCTTCTTCCTTGGCGAATGATGCAGATACTATATTGGAGTGAGAGGGAGAGATAAGCGGTAGATGATCACCATAAACTGATTTCACCGCCGTCACTAACATCCCCGATTTGCCTGTGGCGAGATCTGAAAGCACGTATGACACTATGGCTATTACCGGATCATCTACTGCGACTGATTCAGTACCTTCCTTTGTAGCTTGACCCATGACGATATCTGTGACACTAACTTCTCAAGATTCTTAATTAGCCGGAGTTTCAGGTGTCTTAGACTATGTGAAAACAGTTACCAGAGTCTTAGGCGTCGTCAGAGGTATAGATTTCTGAGCTGCTATCCTGTCGAACATATCTTGCTCGATTTGTGCAATTTCTTTCTAACGGTTTGCCACAAACTCAGCAAAAACCTCTTGCTTAATTGGCATGCGAATGGGGGTTTTGTCGGTCATTTTAGGTCTTTGTGGAGCTCTGTGTTTTTAGGGTTTGAGGAATTTGGGAATTTGAGAAGAGAGAGAGTATATGTGGAGAGCAAGTGTAGAGAGGCTAATAACGGAGTTTCTGGAAAATGTAGAGAGGAGATGTATAATCAACAAGATAAAAGACTGGAGTGAATGCATACCCGTGTATTTATAAATGCGCTTAATCTTCCTTTGTAAGTTTCCACCGCAACCAACAACTAGTTCCTGCAACGGCTAGCTCTCAATTCTCTGCAAATCTCTGCAACAACTATAATTACTCGTTGGAAGCGCTGCATTGCCTTGAATATCTCACTGGACGCGCTGGAACGACTACAAGTGTAATGACTATGTGTGGCTTTGCTGGATCTAATTAGAGCTAGATCACTGAGCCACGTAGCTTATCTCGATCTATTTAGACTAGATCACTAAGCTACATGTGTATACCATCACACCCTGAAGCATCAAAAATGACCTTTGGCCTTAAGCAAAATTCCTCATTAAGCAATCATCTGAGTAGCTTAACCTAAAACACCTACAATGCCACCTCAGTTACTTCTCACATAACCACTTGATCATGTTAGGAGTGTGATGTGTGTTATATGTGTACCAAATTATAACTAGTTAAGCATAAAGAAAAACAAGAAATGCACATTTCACATGAAGGGATATAACATACTCACACTCAACATATATTTATATAGTACGTGCATATAGTAGGGTAGCTGGTTCTTTGATATAAAAATGAATACTTCCTAGTTGTAGAGTTTATAAAGGGTCTTAGGAAGCGTTACATTTAAGTCAGGCTAGGGACACTATAGGAACGGATCATTTCTGTAGGCTTGTAAAATGGCTAGAAGTCCAATCTCTATTTTTGGAACAAGAAGAGCATACAATGGGTCATGACTATAAGCTATAGCTTATATGCAATATACAACTCTAGCTAGATTGGCATGTTGCAATAGATGATGCATGAATAACAAGAAAGCAAGAAGCACGATCAAAATAAAGTTGCCAATGAAGATTAAGCTGCTAATTCATAGTCAAAGTTGTGAGAAACAAATAGCGCATATCTTGCTTCAGCTAATGAAGAGATAGAATACAAGGCTGAAGCCTAAGGCTTAGAGATATATCCATGTCGATCTCCTTACAGAGATATTTTATTCTTTTTCTTTTCTGCTAATACAAGAATACGACTTAGTTAGATGGATAGAGACCCACTTGGGTTCTCCATGGACTTTCTTGAATATTCCTGAGTCTCGCTTGAAATTTAATATGTAGCTGTACCACAAATGAATTTTGTTTGAACGAAGAGATACTTAGCTCATATAGTTAAACATCTCTGAGTAGATAGGAATGGAATATATGTGTGTAAACTGTTCAACACGCTTGATTTCTTTTTGTTTCAACCATGAAGGAGATGATTTTCCTCCTTTAATGAGAAATGAGATTAGCTTGTAGTTTTGACAATGTTGTTACTACTCTACATTTCAACCTGCAATGGTAATAAAGATTTTGGTGTCCAACGAAGCAATGACTTCAGATGAATATTAGCACTAGCTATTGTGGAGCTAAAAGGTAGAACATTCATCATCACAGCTCTAGGACTAGACTCTTAATAGATATCATTGTTCAGATCAAGCACTTCATGAGGTTTACCTTTGGAGGGCATACCTCATTGTTCTTTTCCTTGTTCCTTCTTAGCTTTTGAGGGCCTAGTACGTACAAACTTGTTCTTACAGGACCCGCTCTGGTAAAGCTTTCCTTTAGCGAGACTAGCCTGTTTGAGATTTCCCTTACCAGAGTTAGCCATAGACGGCTTATAGGGATTTTTCTGGAGCTCAATTAAGCACTCACGCTCATGCCTAAAGTTGACATTGTTTCCGTAGAAAGTTCAATAATGGTTATATCTTAGATAACGATACTTGCCTTTTCCAGGGTGAAATGATTCTCTTCGTCTAAAGCTAGTAGGCTGAGTGTTTGGAGATTGCGCTTGTTTGATATACTTTTTTTGTGCATTATCTCAATGAAAGCATTGCTTGTCATCGCTTGGTCATTTCTCAATAACTTTAACCTTGCTTTGCTAGTATTGATTCTCAGATTTGCAAGAGTGAAGTTCTTTATCTAGCTTGATTAATTTATCATGTAGCTCACTAGATAGAGAGGGACCTAAATCAGAAGAAACATGATTGTTGAAGCCCAAACCAGGTCATGCTTTCACAAAAACTTTTTGGTTGACAGTTTTTGTTTCAACATTCCCAGCTAGATCATCTAGCTTGATTATGATTTCATCAAGAACGGAGTAACATTTGAGTCAGTGCTCTATGCTTTAGCTATACCTTTGCCTTTACAAAGCTCACAAGATTTTGTGAGGAGGGTGAGCTTTGTAGACAATTGTTTAGTTAGCTAAACTGTTTGTTCCCTTAGATCATACAACTCTTATTTTTGACCTCTAGCTTTAGATCCAAGAGCCTTATGATATAAGATCAATTAATTTAAAAGATAAAAAATGTTTCACTTAGGAAGAAGTTCAAAGTTAAAAAGAGCTTACCTCAATGTCTTCATCTGATTCGGAGTCTTTAGTAGATACTAAACACAACTCTTGTGCTCCTCCATAGTGTAGCTCGTCGTCTAAATCACCCTATAAAGTGAAAAATTCTTTACTTGGTGGGGTTTCTGATGAGCTTGTATCCACCTTAGCACTGGTGCAAGCTTTATCCATATGTCCTATACCTTGGCAATTGTAGCACACCATATCATTGAGGTCGCGTGGCTTGGATTGATCTCTTTGAAATCCACCACGCCTCTTAAAGAACTTCTTGATGAGTTTAGTCATCATCGCAACGTCCCGGTCATTTTCATGGTCATCTTCATCATTGTCTTCAATCTTTTGAATAACTCGGATGAGCTTGAGTGTCATCCCCATGTATTCCTTAGTTGCAAGCGACTCTTTTAGATCTTCGCTTTCCGACACTCGGAGTTTTCCATCTAGCACAGAAACATGGAGCTCTTTCGTTTCTTTAGTCATTAGCATTATTCTCTTAGAGGTATCAAATTTAGCATTTACCCCATGAATAAAAGCAAGTGTGAGTTTCTAGGAATCTACGTTAAGTATCGCTAAGGATATTTTATCACATAATACCTGGAATCTCGAATGATAATCTGAGATAGACTCGCTTTCACCCATCTTGAAAGTGGAAATCTCGCTGGAGTTCAAATTTGTGATTGTTCTTCATGTCTTCGCTACCTGAGTGCATATCAATAATCACTTCCAACATGAGCTTTGCGGTTGGCAGGGACATGATTTTCTCTATGTCTTTTCTAGAGAGAGTGTTTAGAATGTGTTGCTTAGCCTTTGTGTTTTTCTCGAATGTTGCATACTCTGTTGTTAGAATGTGTCCGTCTCTGGTGTGAGCTTGTATTCTAAATTCTCTATATTCCTCCAAGATTGATAATATATTTGTTGGATGTATTTCTTCGTCATGGTTAACCACCAATCTAGTTCACCCTCAGCTAAGACATGAGGCTTAGCTAATGTGATTCCTAGGTTAAAAGCAAGCTTATCGTTTCCCATGATTCAAACTATAGAGAAAGTATGAATCTATGCAAGAGCAACCTCGCTCTGATACCAATTGTAGTATCGATGAGTTCTATATATACGTAAAACTTCTATAAAATTGTTTAATCTAAAATATGAACTGAAATAGTTATAGAAGCTATTGAGTAAGATTGTGGTATAGAGATTAGCTAGATTTAAGCACTATTAAAATGATTAAATATGCTTAGCTCATGCAAATATTTATCAAGGTGAGAACCCTAAGCTTTAAATAAGCTCGAGATAAAACTCACCACTAACTTGTATTAATTCAAGAGCAATTACACAATTAAGCTACTCCTATCTCAAAGTAACTCTCTTTCACATTACAAGTTTTGTTCAGTGCATACAAGTAATCTCTCTCAATCAAGCTCTTATGTGTTTTAGACACAAGGTTTGCTCACAGTGACTTAAGCTCTTAATAGCTTTCTCTCTAGCTTCCTCTCAGGCTTAATCGCTTTGCTCTCTTCTAGCATGTGAAGCTCTAAACCCGTTCCTAATAACACTCCTATGAATGCCTTATGTAGTAATTATAACTTACAACCCTAAGCTAGCAATTCTATATCTCGTTGTATATAAGAATTCCACCTCATTGATCTGCGTGATCATCTTCGCTCCAGAAATGCATCTACGTTCCACATTGCTTTGTGCTTCCTCGCTTGATCATCTAAGGTCTCCACGTTGGCAATCTGTGTGCTTCAGCTCTTCTCTTGTTTTGTCAAGCTTGGAGATCCCCGTACATCCATTATAAAAAAGTAGAAATCCTGAGAAACACCTTGTTGTTTCCATTTCCCTTAAGTTGGAGCTTCAACGGTATTCCCTTCACTTGACCAAATCTTCTATGCTCTAGTACACTATTCCACTCACAGACTTGCTCTGCACTAGATTACTTGTAACTTTTCTCTTTTCTTCAGAAGCACAATCCTCTAGTCTTTGCAGCGACTCTCTCTTGCTCAAAGCTACACCTTCACTGTTCTTATTTGTTCTCAGCAACCTTTAATATATCTTGGTGAGATTCAACTTTCCCTGGTATACGTTATGATAGAACCTTAGTGGTCACAACAATTGTGCATGTGCTTAAGCTACTCTTAAAACTTTTCGAGCTATAACAGATTAGCTTAAAACACAAAAAGTATATCAAATACTTAGGTTTGTTATCAACACAACAAGCGTAATTGTTTAGCTAGCTCATTGCAGCTCTAGCTCAAACCAGCAAACCATAATAGATGTGAACAACAAGCAGCTGTTGCGATATACTCAGCCTCAGTGGTGGATAGAACAATAAAATTTTGCTTTTTGGATCCACACAAGACTAAGCAAGGACCTAGAAATATTCTATGCCGCTTTTGCTTTTCCTATCTGCCAAATATCCAGCATAATCATCATATGTATATCCCTCTAAGGATAGCTCGCCACCCTTGGGATACCATAAGCAATGATCACCAGTGCTGAAGGAAAACAGATAATCCTCCTCACTTCCCAGGATAAAGTGACTTCAGAGACTGGTGAAAGTCAAGTTGCTGCCGAAGGCAAACAGATAATCCTCCTCATTGATCCAACTGTTACAGTTGCTAAGGTACTCATTGACATGGAGAAGGTTGAGCCAGAAGTCTTCACGACTCTAGCTAAATAAGGTACACAACTGCCTATTTCCTCTTCCTCTCTCGCTGCCTCATTTCAAGATGAGGATGACGAGGCCTTTGCTTCAGCTCAAAACAGACTTTTTATAGAAGCAAAGAGTGAGTATAAAGTGACAGGGAAGTGCAAATTAAAAGAAATTAAGGAAGAACCAGTTTTGTCTAAGGAAGAAAGCGCAAAATCGACTACTCCAATGACAGTTAAGAAGGAGGTGAAGCAGCGATGGAGGAAAAAGTCGGAGAAAGAGCCTAAGATAGTGTCTTAAGAATTCCATTCTATTCCTCTAGCTATCACAAAGCCAAAGATACTCGCTCCTCTGATCGTACCTCCAGAGATCCTACAAGCGATAGAGGATTCCTCGGGCTCCTACCGGTTTAGACAGCTGCTTAGGCTACAAAATTAGGATAAGCTGGAAACTGAGGTTAGTAAACCTACTACACTGAGTTTTGTATGGATCAACAATTTTGATGAAAGCTAAAAGGTGAAGGACTTAGCAAGGGCAATCGGTCAAGATCCAGGACCGGATGGATCATTGGTAGGGTTTGGGCAATTTGACAAGAAAAATTAGGAAATCGGTTCAACCAAGATCAAGGAATCAGTATTCAGAAATAACGTGCCAACAATACTGAAGGCCAAGCACCTCTCTTCATCCAAGAGACTTCTTCATTACATCATAGTGAAGAATATCACACCTCGCAATACAAACATGGATTAGTTGACTTTTTTTTATTGTTTTATCATGGCTCAATAATGGGGAGCTGGTTAATACAGATCAAATTATGTTCTCACATATGGCAGCCCGCTTCCTTTTCCACACATCATTGCTCGAATGCTGAAGAACGAGGGTGTGTATAAGCTAGTCATTGAGACTAGGTTTAATGATGTCCTCACTATGGAAAACGTCTCCGAGCTACTTGAGAAGCCTTCCAAGTCCCTGCAACCTGCTGCCAGCTCATCGAAGACCCAGTCTCATGAACCTTCTACACGCTTCCAGCGTGTCTTCATCCGGAATTGTTTCAGCTATCAGTCCATGCACACCACTGTTAAGAAGCATCTTGGCAAGATTCATACATAGCTCTAGTTACTCACAGAACGTCAAGACGAGCAGAGCAACATCATTCAGAATCTAGTCGCTCTTACTCGAAAGCGTGATGCTTAGGGTGTTATTTAGCTTCTCTTAGTTCTTTTTGCATGTTTAAAGCTTAACTAGTACTCTAGGACCCCCATATACAGAGGTGTAAGTATTTTCTGAATAGCAGTATGCTTTATTTTCAAATAATCTTGCGCAGTTCTACTTGGTTATACCATGCTTTATTGTGTTGAATGTCTTGATTTGCTTGCTTATTAAAAGAATGTTTCCTTTCCATTACTAGTTCCCTTTGCATGAGTTATATTCCATATTTGATGATGTCAAAAGGGAAAGAAAAACATGTAAATCTATTCAACGAATTGGAAAGAAGTTAGACCGTCTTCGTCTAAAGGGGAATAAAGGTATACTTGCTATGTGGCTTTAGCAAGATTTTAAGGAGATTTGGTCAATCTTTCAAGTATCAGTTTAAGCTTCATTTTATATTTTATATCTTAACTGAGTACATTTTAAAATAGATGTGCTTATATTGTTTAAGTGTTTGTCATCATCAAAAGGGGAAATTTGTTAATTTGAGTCTTCTCAAACTAATCGCTTCTTTTATTTTGTTGATGATAAACACTACATTTTATCTATCTTGTGTTTTGTAAGCATTACAAGAACAAATTAAGAAGACAAGAGAGTCGCTTTGACCAAGCAAACAAGCTAGAGACTAGCTTTGAGCCTTGCCAAGATAGAGAATATTGCAAAGGCAGTCTCATCCAACTCTGAAGTAAAGAATCATATTCTGAAGTGAAGATGCGAAGAGAGTTGAAGGCAAAGGATTCACACAAATACTAGGAGAGTCGTCACCGGCTAGTGTAACCAATACTTCAGCCCCAGTGAAAATGAAGTGAAGAGAATCTATACAGGTGGCTTATGCTACACCAGTGTGTAGAGGATTCGGGCCAGTAATGGGAAAGACGTGAAGCTCCGGATAGGTGATTGTGTTTCTACCTTTGGAGAGTGAGGAAGATGGATCGCCAGCATGGACAAATTGAAGAATAGTGGTGCACAATGGATTGTCAGCATGGAAGAGTTAGTTACAAGATTGTTGCTTAAGAAAAGGGAGAATTTGTGGAGGAGCTGTTAGAGTAGTCACATGGATTGCCAAGGTGGCAATCTCCTTTATTACAATATTGTATAGAGTTTTCTAACTTGGGGAATAAGTTTAGGATTTCTTTAAATAGTTGCAATAGTTGCTTGTATTTGTACGAGCTTGGGGAACCTCACGAGGCAGAAACAGTCTAGCTAGAACAAACACAACAAGATCAGGAAAGCTTGGGAGTTAGTACATTGATTGTCTTGGAGAGGTGTAATAGGACTGAAAGCTGGGAAGTTAGTGAGGTTGAGTGTTTGGGGCAAGATGGTGATCACTGAGGGAGCGAGTGTCATCTGTACAACTTGAGAGAAACAATCGTTGTAGTGACTTGAACGCAATTGTAGTGAGTGGAATGTTATAAGGCTTTGTAATACTCTGTTGATTATAATCAATTTATTAGTGAGTTTCATCTCTTGTATGTATTATTGCTAAGGGTTCTCACCATACCAAGTCTCTTTGTAAATATTTAGCTGAACTTTTCATTTAACCATCTAAATTTCATATTATGGATTTCCCTCTTTATTCCGCATTTATAGCACACTTTCTTTGTAGCGCGTTGTGCTTAATTGAGGGAATCACACTCGCTTTAAAGTGTTTTTAACTTTCTCATATCTAGACACTAAAGCTAGTCAATTGAGCTACTGTTTTATAAGAGCTAGTCGACTTAAGATACTCTATAAGAGTTTTCAACAAGCGAATCACATCCACATTTACTCGTTTTGTTGAGAGCTATTCATTTGATACGATCTTAATAGGTTTTGTTCAATGAATATAGAGTAAGTGTAACAATCACGCATATTTCATGTTACACACGCTTTTATCTCGATCCTTAACTCGTCAAAACCCACAAAAGCATAACTCTCAAACAACAAAGGGACATTCTCTAGCAGTAAGTAAGGAAGAACGAGTGAAATACTCTCAAGCTTAGGGAATTCTATGCGATGTGCGATGTCTCTAACATTCAATATTCATAATCTATTTATGGAGGTTCTAACTAACTTCAGTTCAGCACGAGTCTATACCTTATTCTCCAAGAACCACGTCAAATAAGCAATCCGCGAGAACGATCTTCTTTCCATCAACGGTTCGTGCGCTTTTTTGTTTCCTTTGCTGATGATCCCGCTATCCACGTCAACAATCCGTGCACTTCGTGTTTCTCCGTGTCAGTGAACCCCAGATTAGCACTATCTTTTAGTTAACGAATCTAACAACCTTCTAGCTATCATTTCCCAACTTCATCTCTAGCTTACCGGCCTTCCTTCTTCATGCATGCCACTGGAATCCTTCTGCGTGTTTGAAGTGTATCTTTAGATCTCTTTCTCTTTCTTTACATCTACCGCTACGCAGCGCGATCCTCTCGCTACTTATTATTGTCTTTTCGAGACACAGCTATTCCCGCTAGACTCTATCACAACCTATAAATGGTTAAACTTGATCTTCTGTCTGTAAGCTAGACCTAAAACTCCTCTAGCATGACAAGTCAAGCTTAAAACACTCAAAGATCATTAAACTCATAGATCTATCATTAGCCTTAACCAACATCATTAGTGGACCAGGGATGGAAAGGTTCGAACCTCAGACCCTCCTTCTTCATTGTCCTTATTTTCTTTGTGCAACTTCGATACCAGTTATGATCCAGGCTCTCTCTCTCTCTCTCTCTCTTCCATCTGTAACCTGCATGTCATAAAAAACAATAACCAACACATCATGGTTACCAGAAAGTAGGATGCGACCACTTCCCAAGACATCATAAGCATCACTCTATATGGAAACTTCTCCTAAATCTCATGGTACTAAACAGATCACTCAAATCTATTGACATGTACATTATCCACAATCTCATCCAAATTATTACCATCACGGTTGTAACATATTCAGCTAACATTCTAATATGCCTTTGACTTATATTCTCTATATTTTCATTTAGTTCTAGGTAATAATCATATGCATCATTTACCACTTTCTCATTCCTTGCACTTTTATTAGCATATTAATTAGTAGAGACATTATTATGAAAAGATTGGTTATAATCATATACTATCCTAGCATGCTTCTTACTGGATCCATCCATATTATCATACAAGCAATAATAATCATTCAAATATTTCTTTTTTTGTTATTCGTAGCTATGTTATCTGGATCAATTATAGTTTCGTTTATAAAATTAGAACCAATTTTACAATGGCTAAATAAGTATTTGAATCCTCAAAATTAGTCGAATGTTCTCCTTTTGCTGCTCAACCATTGGTATTCTTCATCTGATATTCTCTCCTTCTTTTAGCTTGTTTTCAAACCTCTTAGTGTCATATAGCTCAACCTCCTTCTCGTTTAAGACATATTGGAATATGTAGGGTGCGCTACTCGGGAAAGCGAGCTGCAAATTCTTGGTTGCCGATTCTTCATCAAAATTTCACTAGGTGTCAGTGTGGAGTATTACCCCAGAAAAACACACAGAGTGAAGCTTGGGCGCAGAACGGGTGTTGGAAAAGTATTATTTGGCACAGGGCGCCACTCCCAATACCGGAGCGCACTTCGTTTTCTGTAAATTTTTCATTTTCATACCATAATCATTAACATCGAGGGTGCGGGGTGTGCTGCGTTGAGTGCGTGGAACGCTTTAGGATGTCGTGCGTGATGTCATTGGCATGGTGCTTGACACAATTTCTATTGTAACTCAACACTCATTTTCCTCGTATGTTTTTTTGTAGGGAATTGGGAGTTTATTCCCACTTCTGACATTGGATCATATGCTCTTCATGAGAATCATTTGACTTCCCGCAAACTTACCAATTAGTGCCCAATCCATTGATCCATCTTTCATTACTTCTACCATATTGGCAATTTGTGTTGCAAGTATTTCAACTTTGCTCGGTTGATCAAGTATGATGGTGATTCCACTTCCTCGGTGTATGAAATCATCTTCTTTTTATATGGTCATGTGGTATCAAAAAGATGGGGGAAGACTTTCAAATCTTTTCAGGAGACAAATTGAACATTAATCCTTCACACATAGCATCAAACAATATTGAATATCCTATTTGTCTCTTGCATACCATGATAGAGGGTGGTGATCAAGCACTCATTGGATATGTTGTTGTGCAGCTAAAACATAATCTTTGAAATTTCTCTTTATAGTCGTAGAGAGTTTCATCTTCTTAATGTGTTTTGGTGTTTATCGCTCCTCTGATCTAATTCGCTCCCTCTGTTGGGAAGAATGATTTTAGAAATGTCTGGTATAGTTCGGACTAGGTTGTAATACTACCACTAGGAAGACAACATATCCAATCATGTGCATCTCCCTTGATCGAGAAAGAGAAAACCATTCATTTTAGTCTAGTCGTCTATTACTCCTTTTGGTTTAATGATAGCACATACTATACGAAAATTACTGATGTGTTTGACAAAGTCTTCATAACGTATTCCAAAGTATTCCAAAAGTAAATCTACCATATCTCTCTTTATTCTAAAATAATGGCCTTCATTTGTCTCAGGTAACAGGATGGCGTTGGGCATATATGATGTAACCTATCCCATCGATTCTCTCATTGGTCTACCAATCTTCTCTACTGTTGATCCTGGAAAGACAAAATTACCACTAGACATAGGGTAGTAGCACAGTAGTGGACCGTCAAATAGGTCCACACCATAAACTGTAAACTTAAATTAATAAACTAGAGTAATCTCCTTGGAAACATCGCCAAATTTGACGTGGAATCGCACGACATATTAATATGCCCTTTTGAATAACAAATATAGATGTAAGTGGTAAGCACAAGGTTGATCCCAAAGATACAGTAGTTTAATAGTTAAATTATAAGAGGTTTAGTAATTACAGTAAAGGGTTTATAGGGTTTCAAAGTAATTAACAATTGAATGAAATAGTTAAATTATAAGAGGTTTTGACCTAAAAAATCCATTTATACTTCATTACGGTTTTGATCCTAGTATTTCTTCACACGTATCAGTTTTAATCCATATGTTATCCGTATTTAAAACTATGGTTCCCGATCAATGACTGGAACGCACAATTGGAATAACATGGAACAAGAACTCCCAAATCCCAATTATGTATTCAATTCCCTACTTTAACATCCACGCAACAAGATATGATCACATTAATTTCTGGGATAATAGTATGCAATATAGAACTAGGCTAGGTTGTGAATCTAACAAAGAACATAAAGCAATCAACTTTATAATTAAGAGAAGCACCAACTAACATATATGGAATTAAGATAGATAGATAAAGACATAAAGAAGTCAAGACTCTTTATATATTTCAATTGCTAAGAAAAAAAATGTCGGCAACATACTTCTACATAGTCATCGAAACTAAGCAATATGGAAAAAATTTAACTAAACGGCGAAACTCTTGTTCGTAGGAAGAAGGATCCTTATTTAGCAGACAAATAAAACTAATAAAATAATGGTTTGAAAATAATCTTAAAAAATGAAAAGAGGAATCAATAGTATTAAATTCGGACTCTTGTGTTGAAACGAGAACCAAATTTGCGAGTTCTGCTATCTTCTATGGGCGCGCGGCGCTGCCAATATAGCGCAGGGTGCGACGAGTCAAAGTCGGTGATAACTTAATCTATTAAAAATTGCATCAACAATCACCAAAAACTACTTTATCTATAATAATCAACTGGGCTAAGGGTTCAACAATCATGGCTGTGGGGCGTGGCCAACCCTCTGTTGAATTTCCTTCTCCGACAACGACACTTCAATTTACTATTTCTTGAAACTGCATAATCTTTTAGCTACTTCTAGAAATCCTCTTTAATCTTCTCAAAAGCTAAAAAAATCCTCAAATATTCAACACTCGACTTTTGAGTCTTGATTATTACATCTCCATTAAAATATCTCAAAACTCCTTTACAAATGTGCTAAATAGTGTGAATAGAACCATCATAAGTAGCCCACGTTACACACAACCCAAACTCTGTATTGTTAGATGGCCTTCTGGTATCCTTCAATGCTTCAGGGAATGGGACTGGAAGCTTCTCCGAATAGAGCAGATGGAAGTTCGGGCGAACATAGTTTCTCTATCGGAGCTTGAAATCGCCTCTTGGATCGTCTAGCTCTTCTTCATCCTCCATCGGACCTTCCTCTTCACTTTTCTCCTTCTCGGTCACTTCTTCTTCGACAGTGAGTCAGGCGCGGGCGCGCTCAGTCAGACGCGGTCGCGACTCTTTCTTTGTAGCCTTAGCGCGATCGCGCTCGGTAGGGCGCGGTCGCCCCAAACTCTCGGAAATTGGTTCTATGATCACACGGTCGCGTGCCTGGGTGGAACGGTCGTGCAGTCCTCCAGTAGGTGGTTTGGGGCACGTGGTTCTATGTGCGGGCTCAGCTCGGCTTGTGTAAGAGGTGCGCGTTCACGCAATTCCTTGCGCGGATGCGCCTCTGTCGGTTCTTGGAGTGCTTCTTCTTCTTGACTTGCCCTCTTCTTGGAGTTTTTACCACTTCTTAACACCATCGCCCTGACATTCTTCAGATTCTGACTCATACTCTCCACGTTTCGGTTCGGATTCATCACTATTTGGGACGGTAGTGAATTGGAGTTGTTTTGTGCTAACGTCGAGACGGTCTGCGCGATCTGCCCCATTTGAACTTCTAGATTCTTCCACCTTGAGTTGGTGTTTTGGGCAGTTGATGCAAGAGTGGCGACGGTCTTCTCCAACCTCTTGATCATCTCCAAAGTTGGAGCTCCTTGATTCTGCTGCTGCTGCTCACGAGGCCTCCACCTCTGTTGGTCCTGTTGATATCTATAACGTAGTTGGAAATTCTGCTATTGTTTCTCCCATGCGCGAGGAGTTTCATATCCTCCCATCGCGTTCACCTCCGCGATTCTACCTTCCCTAAGCTCGGGACA
>NW_027368192.1:0-51638 GCF_046119375.1 Phyllobates terribilis
CAATTCTGAAATTTTTTGCTTTTTCCTGCTCCTCTTAGCATGATAAAGAAGATTCAAAGAGAGTGAGATGCCAGCTCCTTTCATTCAGTCAGTAGCTTCAATCATTTCTGGATGTTTTTCAATGGCAAAAATCAATGAATATTGTAAATGCAAAAACTGTAATTTCTCCGCATTGCAAGGTGCAATTCTGAAATTTTTTGCTTTTTCCTGCTCCTCTTAGCATGATAAAGAAGATTCAAAGAGAGTGAGATGCCAGCTCCTTTCATTCAGTCAGTAGCTTCAATCATTTCTGGACGTTTTTCAATGGCAAAAACCAATGAATATTGTAAATGCACAAACAGTAATTTCTCCGCATTGCAAGGTGCAATTCTGAAATTTTTTGCTTTTTCCTGCTCCTCTTAGCATGATAAAGAAGATTCAAAGAGAGTGAGATGCCAGCTCCTTTCATTCAGTCAGTACCTTCAATCATTTCTGGACGTTTTTCAATGGCAAAAATCAATGAATATTGTAAATGCACAAACAGTAATTTCTCCGCATTGCAAGGTGCAATTCTGAAATTTTTTGCTTTTTCCTGCTCCTCTTAGCATGATAAAGAAGATTCAAAGAGAGTGAGATGCCAGCTCCTTTCATTCAGTCAGTAGCTTCAAACATTTCTGGTATATGAATAACATGATGTTTTTCAATGGCAAAAATCAATGAATATTGTAAATGCACAAACAGTAATTTCTCCGCATTGCAAGGTGCAATTCTGAAATTTTTTGCTTTTTCCTGCTCCTCTTAGCATGATAAAGAAGATTCAAAGAGAGTGAGATGCCAGCTCCTTTCATTCAGTCAGTAGCTTCAATCATTTCTGGATGTTTTTCAATGGCAAAAATCAATGAATATTGTAAATGCACAAACAGTAATTTCTCCGCATTGCAAGGTGCAATTCTGAAATTTTTTGCTTTTTCCTGCTCCTCTTAGCATGATAAAGAAGATTCAAAGAGAGTGAGATGTCAGCTCCTTTCATTCAGTCAGTAGCTTCAAACATTTCTGGTATATGAATAACATGATGTTTTTCAATGGCAAAAATCAATGAATATTGTAAATGCACAAACAGTAATTTCTCCGCATTGCAAGGTGCAATTCTGAAATTTTTTGCTTTTTCCTGCTCCTCTTAGCATGATAAAGAAGATTCAAAGAGAGTGAGATGCCAGCTCCTTTCGTTCAGTCAGTAGCTTCAATCATTTCTGGACGTTTTTCAATGGCAAAAATCATTGAATATTATAAATGCACAAACAGTAATTTCTCCGCATTGCAAGGTGCAATTCTGAATTTTTTTTTACTTTTTCCTGCTCCTCTTAGCATGATAAAGAAGATTCAAAGAGAGTGAGATGCCAGCTCCTTTCATTCAGTCAGTAGCTTCAATCATTTCTGGTATATGAATAACATGATGTTTTTCAATGGCAAAAATCAATGAATATTGTAAATGCACAAACAGTAATTTCTCCGCATTGCAAGGTGCAAGTCTGAAATTTTTTGCTTTTTCCTGCTCCTCTTAGCATGATAAAGAAGATTCAAAGAGAGTGAGATGCCAGCTACTTTCATTCAGTCAGTAGCTTCAATCATTTCTGGACGTTTTTCAATGGTAAAAATCAATGAATATTGTAAATGCACAAACAGTAATTTCTCCACATTGCAAGGTGCAATTCTGAAATTTTTTGCTTTTTCCTGCTCCTCTTAGCATGATAAAGAAGATTCAAAGAGAGTGAGATGCCAGCTCCTTTCATTCAGTCAGTAGCTTCAAACATTTCTGGTATATGAATAACATGATGTTTTTCAATGGCAAAAATCAATGAATATTGTAAATGCACAAACAGTAATTTCTCCGCATTGCAAGGTGCAATTCTGAAATTTTTTGCTTTTTCCTGCTCCTCTTAGCATGATAAAGAAGATTCAAAGAGAGTGAGGTGCCAGCTCCTTTCATTCAGTCAGTAGCTTCAAACATTTCTGGTATATGAATAACATGTTTTTCAATGGCAAAAATCAATGAATATTGTAAATGCACAAACAGTAATTTCTCCGCATTGCAAGGTGCAATTCTGAAATTTTTTGCTTTTTCCTGCTCCTCTTAGCATGATAAAGAAGATTCAAAGAGAGTGAGAAGCCAGCTCCTTTCATTCAGTCAGTAGCTTCAAACATTTCTGGTATATGAATAACATGATGTTTTTCAATGGCAAAAATCAATGAATATTGTAAATGCACAAACAGTAATTTCTCCGCATTGCAAGGTGCAATTCTGAAATTTTTTGCTTTTTCCTGCTCCTCTTAGCATGATAAGAAGATTCAAAGAGAGTGAGATGCCAGCTCCTTTCATTCAGTCAGTAGCTTCAATCATTTCTGGACGTTTTTCAATGGCAAAAATCAATGAATATTGTAAATGCACAAACAGCAATTTCTCCGCATTGCAAGGTGCAATTCTGAAATTTTTTGATTTTTCCTGCTCCTCTTAGCATGATAAAGAAGATTCAAAGAGAGTGAGATGTCAGCTCCTTTCATTCAGTCAGTAGCTTCAAACATTTCTGGTATATGAATAACATGATGTTTTTCAATGGCAAAAATCAATGAATATTGTAAATGCACAAACAGTAATTTCTCCGCATTGCAAGGTGCAATTCTGAAATTTTTTGCTTTTTCCTGCTCCTCTTAGCATGATAAAGAAGATTCAAAGAGAGTGAGATGCCAGCTCCTTTCATTCAGTCAGTATCTTCAATCATTTCTGGATGTTTTTCAATGGCAAAAATCAATGAATATTGTAAATGCACAAACAGTAATTTCTCCGCATTGCAAGGTGCAATTCTGAAATTTTTTGCTTTTTCCTGCTCCTCTTAGCATGATAAAGAAGATTCAAAGAGAGTGAGATGCCAGCTCCTTTCGTTCAGTCAGTAGCTTCAATCATTTCTGGACGTTTTTCAATGGCAAAAATCATTGAATATTATAAATGCACAAACAGTAATTTCTCCGCATTGCAAGGTGCAATTCTGAAATTTTTTGCTTTTTCCCGCTCCTCTTAGCATGATAAAGAAGATTCAAAGAGAGTGAGGTGCCAGCTCCTTTCATTCAGTCAGTAGCTTCAAACATTTCTGGTATATGAATAACATGTTTTTCAATGGCAAAAATCAATGAATATTGTAAATGCACAAACAGTAATTTCTCCGCATTGCAAGGTGCAATTCTGAAATTTTTTGCTTTTTCCTGCTCCTCTTAGCATGATAAAGAAGATTCAAAGAGAGTGAGATGCCAGCTCCTTTCATTCAGTCAGTAGCTTCAATCATTTCTGGACGTTTTTCAATGGCAAAAATCAATGAATATTGTAAATGCACAAACAGTAATTTCTCCGCATTGCAAGGTGCAATTCTGAAATTTTTTGCTTTTTCCTGCTCCTCTTAGCATGATAAAGAAGATTCAAAGAGAGTGAGATGTCAGCTCCTTTCATTCAGTCAGTAGCTTCAAACATTTCTGGTATATGAATAACATGATGTTTTTCAATGGCAAAAATCAATGAATATTGTAAATGCACAAACAGTAATTTCTCCGCATTGCAAGGTGCAATTCTGAAATTTTTTGCTTTTTCCTGCTCCTCTTAGCATGATAAAGAAGATTCAAAGAGAGTGAGATGCCAGCTCCTTTCATTCAGTCAGTAGCTTCAATCATTTCTGGATGTTTTTCAATGGCAAAAATCAATGAATATTGTAAATGCACAAACAGTAATTTCTCCGCATTGCAAGGTGCAATTCTGAAATTTTTTGCTTTTTCCTGCTCCTCTTAGCATGATAAAGAAGATTCAAAGAGAGTGAGATGCCAGCTCCTTTCGTTCAGTCAGTAGCTTCAATCATTTCTGGACGTTTTTCAATGGCAAAAATCATTGAATATTATAAATGCACAAACAGTAATTTCTCCGCATTGCAAGGTGCAATTCTGAAATTTTTTGCTTTTTCCTGCTCCTCTTAGCATGATAAAGAAGATTCAAAGAGAGTGAGATGCCAGCTCCTTTCGTTCAGTCAGTAGCTTCAATCATTTCTGGACGTTTTTCAATGGCAAAAATCATTGAATATTATAAATGCACAAACAGTAATTTCTCCGCATTGCAAGGTGCAATTCTGAAATTTTTTACTTTTTCCTGCTCCTCTTAGCATGATAAAGAAGATTCAAAGAGAGTGAGATGCCAGCTCCTTTCATTCAGTCAGTAGCTTCAATCATTTCTGGCATATGAATAACATGATGTTTTTCAATGGCAAAAATCAATGAATATTGTAAATGCACAAACAGTAATTTCTCCGCATTGCAAGGTGCAATTCTGAAATTTTTTGCTTTTTCCTGCTCCTCTTAGCATGATAAAGAAGATTCAAAGAGAGTGAGATGCCAGCTCCTTTCATTCAGTCAGTAGCTTCAAACATTTCTGGTATATGAATAACATGATGTTTTTCAATGGCAAAAATCAATGAATATTGTAAATGCACAAACAGTAATTTCTCCGCATTGCAAGGTGCAAGTCTGAAATTTTTTGCTTTTTCCTACTCCTCTTAGCATGATAAAGAAGATTCAAAGAGAGTGAGATGCCAGCTACTTTCATTCAGTCAGTAGCTTCAATCATTTCTGGACGTTTTTCAATGGTAAAAATCAATGAATATTGTAAATGCACAAACAGTAATTTCTCCACATTGCAAGGTGCAATTCTGAAATTTTTTGCTTTTTCCTGCTCCTCTTAGCATGATAAAGAAGATTCAAAGAGAGTGAGATGCCAGCTCCTTTCATTCAGTCAGTAGCTTCAAACATTTCTGGTATATGAATAACATGATGTTTTTCAATGGCAAAAATCAATGAATATTGTAAATGCACAAACAGTAATTTCTCCGCATTGCAAGGTGCAATTCTGAAATTTTTTGCTTTTTCCTGCTCCTCTTAGCATGATAAAGAAGATTCAAAGAGAGTGAGATGCCAGCTCCTTTCATTCAGTCAGTAGCTTCAAACATTTCTGGTATATGAATAACATGATGTTTTTCAATGGCAAAAATCAATGAATATTGTAAATGCACAAACAGTAATTTCTCCGCATTGCAAGGTGCAAGTCTGAAATTTTTTGCTTTTTCCTGCTCCTCTTAGCATGATAAAGAAGATTCAAAGAGAGTGAGATGCCAGCTACTTTCATTCAGTCAGTAGCTTCAATCATTTCTGGACGTTTTTCAATGGTAAAAATCAATGAATATTGTAAATGCACAAACAGTAATTTCTCCACATTGCAAGGTGCAATTCTGAAATTTTTT
The DNA here is from genome assembly GCF_046119375.1 of Phyllobates terribilis. Classification (NCBI taxonomy): domain Eukaryota; kingdom Metazoa; phylum Chordata; class Amphibia; order Anura; family Dendrobatidae; genus Phyllobates; species Phyllobates terribilis. The sequence goes on from NW_027368192.1 coordinate 5,304, forward strand.
GCTTTTTCCTGCTCCTCTTAGCATGATAAAGAAGATTCAAAGAGAGTGAGATGCCAGCTCCTTTCATTCAGTCAGTAGCTTCAAACATTTCTGGTATATGAATAACATGATGTTTTTCAATGGCAAAAATCAATGAATATTGTAAATGCACAAACAGTAATTTCTCCGCATTGCAAGGTGCAATTCTGAAATTTTTTGCTTTTTCCTGCTCCTCTTAGCATGATAAAGAAGATTCAAAGAGAGTGAGATGCCAGCTCCTTTCATTCAGTCAGTAGCTTCAATCATTTCTGGATGTTTTTCAATGGCAAAAATCAATGAATATTGTAAATGCAAAAACTGTAATTTCTCCGCATTGCAAGGTGCAATTCTGAAATTTTTTGCTTTTTCCTGCTCCTCTTAGCATGATAAAGAAGATTCAAAGAGAGTGAGATGCCAGCTCCTTTCATTCAGTCAGTAGCTTCAATCATTTCTGGACGTTTTTCAATGGCAAAAACCAATGAATATTGTAAATGCACAAACAGTAATTTCTCCGCATTGCAAGGTGCAATTCTGAAATTTTTTGCTTTTTCCTGCTCCTCTTAGCATGATAAAGAAGATTCAAAGAGAGTGAGATGCCAGCTCCTTTCATTCAGTCAGTACCTTCAATCATTTCTGGACGTTTTTCAATGGCAAAAATCAATGAATATTGTAAATGCACAAACAGTAATTTCTCCGCATTGCAAGGTGCAATTCTGAAATTTTTTGCTTTTTCCTGCTCCTCTTAGCATGATAAAGAAGATTCAAAGAGAGTGAGATGCCAGCTCCTTTCATTCAGTCAGTAGCTTCAAACATTTCTGGTATATGAATAACATGATGTTTTTCAATGGCAAAAATCAATGAATATTGTAAATGCACAAACAGTAATTTCTCCGCATTGCAAGGTGCAATTCTGAAATTTTTTGCTTTTTCCTGCTCCTCTTAGCATGATAAAGAAGATTCAAAGAGAGTGAGATGCCAGCTCCTTTCATTCAGTCAGTAGCTTCAATCATTTCTGGATGTTTTTCAATGGCAAAAATCAATGAATATTGTAAATGCACAAACAGTAATTTCTCCGCATTGCAAGGTGCAATTCTGAAATTTTTTGCTTTTTCCTGCTCCTCTTAGCATGATAAAGAAGATTCAAAGAGAGTGAGATGTCAGCTCCTTTCATTCAGTCAGTAGCTTCAAACATTTCTGGTATATGAATAACATGATGTTTTTCAATGGCAAAAATCAATGAATATTGTAAATGCACAAACAGTAATTTCTCCGCATTGCAAGGTGCAATTCTGAAATTTTTTGCTTTTTCCTGCTCCTCTTAGCATGATAAAGAAGATTCAAAGAGAGTGAGATGCCAGCTCCTTTCGTTCAGTCAGTAGCTTCAATCATTTCTGGACGTTTTTCAATGGCAAAAATCATTGAATATTATAAATGCACAAACAGTAATTTCTCCGCATTGCAAGGTGCAATTCTGAATTTTTTTTTACTTTTTCCTGCTCCTCTTAGCATGATAAAGAAGATTCAAAGAGAGTGAGATGCCAGCTCCTTTCATTCAGTCAGTAGCTTCAATCATTTCTGGTATATGAATAACATGATGTTTTTCAATGGCAAAAATCAATGAATATTGTAAATGCACAAACAGTAATTTCTCCGCATTGCAAGGTGCAATTCTGAAATTTTTTGCTTTTTCCTGCTCCTCTTAGCATGATAAAGAAGATTCAAAGAGAGTGAGGTGCCAGCTCCTTTCATTCAGTCAGTAGCTTCAAACATTTCTGGTATATGAATAACATGTTTTTCAATGGCAAAAATCAATGAATATTGTAAATGCACAAACAGTAATTTCTCCGCATTGCAACGTGCAATTCTGAAATTTTTTGCTTTTTCCTGCTCCTCTTAGCATGATAAAGAAGATTCAAAGAGAGTGAGATGCCAGCTCCTTTCATTCAGTCAGTAGCTTCAATCATTTCTGGACGTTTTTCAATGGCAAAAATCAATGAATATTGTAAATGCACAAACAGTAATTTCTTCGCATTGCAAGGTGCAATTCTGAAATTTTTTGCTTTTTCCTGCTCCTCTTAGCATGATAAAGAAGATTCAAAGAGAGTGAGATGTCAGCTCCTTTCATTCAGTCAGTAGCTTCAAACATTTCTGGTATATGAATAACATGATGTTTTTCAATGGCAAAAATCAATGAATATTGTAAATGCACAAACAGTAACTTCTCCGCATTGCAAGGTGCAATTCTGAAATTTTTTGCTTTTTCCTGCTCCTCTTAGCATGATAAAGAAGATTCAAAGAGAGTGAGATGCCAGCTCCTTTCATTCAGTCAGTAGCTTCAATCATTTCTGGATGTTTTTCAATGGCAAAAATCAATGAATATTGTAAATGCACAAACAGTAATTTCTCCGCATTGCAAGGTGCAATTCTGAAATTTTTTGCTTTTTCCTGCTCCTCTTAGCATGATAAAGAAGATTCAAAGAGAGTGAGATGCCAGCTCCTTTCGTTCAGTCAGTAGCTTCAATCATTTCTGGACGTTTTTCAATGGCAAAAATCATTGAATATTATAAATGCACAAACAGTAATTTCTCCGCATTGCAAGGTGCAATTCTGAAATTTTTTGCTTTTTCCCGCTCCTCTTAGCATGATAAAGAAGATTCAAAGAGAGTGAGGTGCCAGCTCCTTTCATTCAGTCAGTAGCTTCAAACATTTCTGGTATATGAATAACATGTTTTTCAATGGCAAAAATCAATGAATATTGTAAATGCACAAACAGTAATTTCTCCGCATTGCAAGGTGCAATTCTGAAATTTTTTGCTTTTTCCTGCTCCTCTTAGCATGATAAAGAAGATTCAAACAGAGTGAGATGCCAGCTCCTTTCATTCAGTCAGTAGCTTCAATCATTTCTGGACGTTTTTCAATGGCAAAAATCAATGAATATTGTAAATGCATAAACAGTAATTTCTCCGCATTGCAAGGTGCAATTCTGAAATTTTTTGCTTTTTCCTGCTCCTCTTAGCATGATAAAGAAGATTCAAAGAGAGTGAGATGTCAGCTCCTTTCATTCAGTCAGTAGCTTCAAACATTTCTGGTATATGAATAACATGATGTTTTTCAATGGCAAAAATCAATGAATATTGTAAATGCACAAACAGTAATTTCTCCGCATTGCAAGGTGCAATTCTGAAATTTTTTGCTATTTCCTGCTCCTCTTAGCATGATAAAGAAGATTCAAAGAGAGTGAGATGCCAGCTCCTTTCATTCAGTCAGTAGCTTCAATCATTTCTGGATGTTTTTCAATGGCAAAAATCAATGAATATTGTAAATGCACAAACAGTAATTTCTCCGCATTGCAAGGTGCAATTCTGAAATTTTTTGCTTTTTCCTGCTCCTCTTAGCATGATAAAGAAGATTCAAAGAGAGTGAGATGCCAGCTCCTTTCGTTCAGTCAGTAGCTTCAATCATTTCTGGACGTTTTTCAATGGCAAAAATCATTGAATATTATAAATGCACAAACAGTAATTTCTCCGCATTGCAAGGTGCAATTCTGAAATTTTTTACTTTTTCCTGCTCCTCTTAGCATGATAAAGAAGATTCAAAGAGAGTGAGATGCCAGCTCCTTTCATTCAGTCAGTAGCTTCAATCATTTCTGGATGTTTTTCAATGGCAAAAATCAATGAATATTGTAAATGCACACAGTAATTTCTCCGCATTGCAAGGTGCAATTCTGAAATTTTTTGCTTTTTCCTGCTCCTCTTAGCATGATAAAGAAGATTCAAAGAGAGTGAGATGCCAGCTCCTTTCGTTCAGTCAGTAGCTTCAATCATTTCTGGACGTTTTTCAAAGGCAAAAATCATTGAATATTATAAATGCACAAACAGTAATTTCTCCGCATTGCAAGGTGCAATTCTGAAATTTTTTGCTTTTTCCCGCTCCTCTTAGCATGATAAAGAAGATTCAAAGAGAGTGAGGTGCCAGCTCCTTTCATTCAGTCAGTAGCTTCAAACATTTCTGGTATATGAATAACATGTTTTTCAATGGCAAAAATCAATGAATATTGTAAATGCACAAACAGTAATTTCTCCGCATTGCAAGGTGCAATTCTGAAATTTTTTGCTTTTTCCTGCTCCTCTTAGCATGATAAAGAAGATTCAAAGAGAGTGAGATGCCAGCTCCTTTCATTCAGTCAGTAGCTTCAATCATTTCTGGACGTTTTTCAATGGCAAAAATCAATGAATATTGTAAATGCATAAACAGTAATTTCTCCGCATTGCAAGGTGCAATTCTGAAATTTTTTGCTTTTTCCTGCTCCTCTTAGCATGATAAAGAAGATTCAAAGAGAGTGAGATGTCAGCTCCTTTCATTCAGTCAGTAGCTTCAAACATTTCTGGTATATGAATAACATGATGTTTTTCAATGGCAAAAATCAATGAATATTGTAAATGCACAAACAGTAATTTCTCCGCATTGCAAGGTGCAATTCTGAAATTTTTTGCTATTTCCTGCTCCTCTTAGCATGATAAAGAAGATTCAAAGAGAGTGAGATGCCAGCTCCTTTCATTCAGTCAGTAGCTTCAATCATTTCTGGATGTTTTTCAATGGCAAAAATCAATGAATATTGTAAATGCACAAACAGTAATTTCTCCGCATTGCAAGGTGCAATTCTGAAATTTTTTGCTTTTTCCTGCTCCTCTTAGCATGATAAAGAAGATTCAAAGAGAGTGAGATGCCAGCTCCTTTCATTCAGTCAGTAGCTTCAATCATTTCTGGTATATGAATAACATGATGTTTTTCAATGGCAAAAATCAATGAATATTGTAAATGCACAAACAGTAATTTCTCCGCATTGCAAGGTGCAATTCTGAAATTTTTTGCTTTTTCCTGCTCCTCTTAGCATGATAAAGAAGATTCAAAGAGAGTGAGATGCCAGCTCCTTTCATTCAGTCAGTAGCTTCAAACATTTCTGGTATATGAATAACATAAAGCAAAAAATTTCAGAATTGCACCTTGCAATGCGGAGAAATTACTGTTTGTGCATTTACAATATTCATTGATTTTTGCCATTGAAAAACATCATGTTATTCATATACCAGAAATGTTTGAAGCTACTGACTGAATGAAAGGAGCTGGCATCTCACTCTCTTTGAATCTTCTTTATCATGCTAAGAGGAGCAGGAAAAAGCAAAAAATTTCAGAATTGCACCTTGCAATGTGGAGAAATTACTGTTTGTGCATTTGCAATATTCATTGATTTTTACCATTGAAAAACGTCCAGAAATGATTGAAGCTACTGACTGAATGAAAGTAGCTGGCATCTCACTCTCTTTGAATCTTCTTTATCATGCTAAGAGGAGCAGGAAAAAGCAAAAAATTTCAGAATTGCACCTTGCAATGCGGAGAAATTACTGTTTGTGCATTTACAATATTCATTGATTTTTGCCATTGAAAAACATCATGTTATTCATATACCAGAAATGTTTGAAGCTACTGACTGAATGAAAGGAGCTGGCATCTCACTCTCTTTGAATCTTCTTTATCATGCTAAGAGGAGCAGGAAAAAGCAAAAAATTTCAGAATTGCACCTTGCAATGCGGAGAAATTACTGTTTGTGCATTTACAATATTCATTGATTTTTGCCATTGAAAAACATCATGTTATTCATATACCAGAAATGTTTGAAGCTACTGACTGAATGAAAGGAGCTGGCATCTCACTCTCTTTGAATGTTCTTTATCATGCTAAGAGGAGCAGGAAAAAGCAAAAAATTTCAGAATTGCACCTTGCAATGTGGAGAAATTACTGTTTGTGCATTTACAATATTCATTGATTTTTACCATTGAAAAACGTCCAGAAATGATTGAAGCTACTGACTGAATGAAAGTAGCTGGCATCTCACTCTCTTTGAATCTTCTTTATCATGCTAAGAGGAGCAGGAAAAAGCAAAAAATTTCAGACTTGCACCTTGCAATGCGGAGAAATTACTGTTTGTGCATTTACAATATTCATTGATTTTTGCCATTGAAAAACATCATGTTATTCATATACCAGAAATGTTTGAAGCTACTGACTGAATGAAAGGAGCTGGAATCTCACTCTCTTTGAATCTTCTTTATCATGCTAAGAGGAGCAGGAAAAAGCAAAAAATTTCAGAATTGCACCTTGCAATGCGGAGAAATTACTGTTTGTGCATTTACAATATTCATTGATTTTTGCCATTGAAAAACATCATGTTATTCATATACCAGAAATGATTGAAGCTACTGACTGAATGAAAGGAGCTGGCATCTCACTCTCTTTGAATCTTCTTTATCATGCTAAGAGGAGCAGGAAAAAGTAAAAAATTTCAGAATTGCACCTTGCAATGCGGAGAAATTACTGTTTGTGCATTTATAATATTCAATGATTTTTGCCATTAAAAAACGTCCAGAAATGATTGAAGCTACTGACTGAACGAAAGGAGCTGGCATCTCACTCTCTTTGAATCTTCTTTATCATGCTAAGAGGAGCAGGAAAAAGCAAAAAATTTCAGAATTGCACCTTGCAATGCGGAGAAATTACTGTTTGTGCATTTACAATATTCATTGATTTTTGCCATTGAAAAACATCCAGAAATGATTGAAGCTACTGACTGAATGAAAGGAGCTGGCATCTCACTCTCTTTGAATCTTCTTTATCATGCTAAGAGGAGCAGGAAAAAGCAAAAAATTTCAGAATTGCACCTTGCAATGCGGAGAAATTACTGTTTGTGCATTTACAATATTCATTGATTTTTGCCATTGAAAAACATCATGTTATTCATATACCAGAAATGTTTGAAGCTACTGACTGAATGAAAAGAGCTGGCATCTCACTCTCTTTGAATCTTCTTTATCATGCTAGGATTAGCAGGAAAAAGCAAAAAATTTCAGAATTGCACCTTGCAATGCGGAGATATTACTGTTTGTGCATTTACAATATTCATTGATTTTTGCCATTGAAAAACATGTTTTTCATATACCAGAAATGTTTGAAGCTACTGACTGAATGAAAGGAGCTGGCATCTCACTCTCTTTGAATCTTCTTGATCATGCTAGGATTAACAGGAAAAAGCAAAAAATTTCAGAATTGCACCTTGCAATGTGGAGATATTACTGTTTGTGCATTTACAATATTCATTGATTTTTGCCATTGAAAAACGTTTTTCATATACCAGAAATGTTTGAAGCTACTGACTGAATGAAAGGAGCTGGCATCTCACTCTCTTTGAATCTTCTTTATCATGCTAGGATTAGCAGGAAAAAGCAAAAAATTTCAGAATTGCACCTTGCAATGTGGAGATATTACTGTTTGTGCATTTACAATATTCATTGATTTTTGCCATTGAAAAACATGTTTTTCATATACCAGAAATGTTTGAAGCTACTGACTGAATGAAAGGAGCTGGCATCTCACTCTCTTTGAATCTTCTTTATCATGCTAGGATTAACAGGAAAAAGCTAAAAATTTCAGAATTGCACCTTGCAATGTGGAGATATTACTGTTTGTGCATTTACAATATTCATTGATTTTTGCCATTGAAAAACGTTTTTCATATACCAGAAATGTTTGAAGCTACTGACTGAATGAAAGGAGCTGGCATCTCACTCTCTTTGAATCTTCTTTATCATGCTAGGATTAGCAGGAAAAAGCAAAAAATTTCAGAATTGCACCTTGCAATGTGGAGATATTACTGTTTGTGCATTTACAATATTCATTGATTTTTGCCATTGAAAAACATGTTTTTCATATACCAGAAATGTTTGAAGCTACTGACTGAATGAAAGGAGCTGGCATCTCACTCTCTTTGAATCTTCTTTATCATGCTAGGATTAGCAGGAAAAAGCAAAAAATTTCAGAATTGCACCTTGCAATGTGGAGATATTACTGTTTGTGCATTTACAATATTCATTGATTTTTGCCATTGAAAAACATGTTTTTCATATACCAGAAATGTTTGAAGCTACTGACTGAATGAAAGGAGCTGGCATCTCACTCTCTTTGAATCTTCTTTATCATGCTAGGATTAACAGGAAAAAGCTAAAAATTTCAGAATTGCACCGTGCAATGTGGAGATATTACTGTTTGTGCATTTACAATATTCATTGATTTTTGCCATTGAAAAACGTTTTTCATATACCAGAAATGTTTGAAGCTACTGACTGAATGAAAGGAGCTGGCATCTCACTCTCTTTGAATCTTCTTTATCATGCTAGGATTAGCAGGAAAAAGCAAAAAATTTCAGAATTGCACCTTGCAATGTGGAGATATTACTGTTTGTGCATTTACAATATTCATTGATTTTTGCCATGGAAAAACATGTTTTTCATATACCAGAAATGTTTGAAGCTACTGACTGAATGAAAGGAGCTGGCATCTCACTCTCTTTGAATCTTCTTTATCATGCTAGGATTAGCAGGAAAAAGCAAAAAATTTCAGAATTGCACCTTGCAATGTGGAGATATTACTGTTTGTGCATTTACAATATTCATTGATTTTTGCCATTGAAAAACATGTTTTTCATATACCAGAAATGTTTGAAGCTACTGACTGAATGAAAGGAGCTGGCATCTCACTCTCTTTGAATCTTCTTTATCATGCTAGGATTAACAGGAAAAAGCTAAAAATTTCAGAATTGCACCGTGCAATGTGGAGATATTACTGTTTGTGCATTTACAATATTCATTGATTTTTGCCATTGAAAAACGTTTTTCATATACCAGAAATGTTTGAAGCTACTGACTGAATGAAAGGAGCTGGCATCTCACTCTCTTTGAATCTTCTTTATCATGCTAGGATTAGCAGGAAAAAGCAAAAAATTTCAGAATTGCACCTTGCAATGTGGAGATATTACTGTTTGTGCATTTACAATATTCATTGATTTTTGCCATGGAAAAACATGTTTTTCATATACCAGAAATGTTTGAAGCTACTGACTGAATGAAAGGAGCTGGCATCTCACTCTCTTTGAATCTTCTTTATCATGCTAGGATTAACAGGAAAAAGCTAAAAATTTCAGAATTGCACCGTGCAATGTGGAGATATTACTGTTTGTGCTTTTACAATATTCATTGATTTTTGCCATTGAAAAACATGTTTTTCATATACCAGAAATGTTTGAAGCTACTGACTGAATGAAAGGAGCTGGCATCTCACTCTCTTTGAATCTTCTTTATCATGCTAGGATTAGCAGGAAAAAGCAAAAAATTTCAGAATTGCACCTTGCAATGCGGAGATATTACTGTTTGTGCATTTACAATATTCATTGATTTTTGCCATTGAAAAACATGTTTTTCATATACCAGAAATGTTTGAAGCTACTGACTGAATGAAAGGAGCTGGCATCTCACTCTCTTTGAATCTTCTTTATCATGCTAGGATTAACAGGAAAAAGCAAAAAATTTCAGAATTGCACCTTGCAATGTGGAGATATTACTGTTTGTGCATTTACAATATTCATTGATTTTTGCCATTGAAAAACGTTTTTCATATACCAGAAATGTTTGAAGCTACTGACTGAATGAAAGGAGCTGGCATCTCACTCTCTTTGAATCTTCTTTATCATGCTAGGATTAACAGGAAAAAGCAAAAAATTTCAGAATTGCACCTTGCAATGTGGAGATATTACTGTTTGTGCATTTACAATATTCATTGATTTTTGCCATTGAAAAACGTTTTTCATATACCAGAAATGTTTGAAGCTACTGACTGAATGAAAGGAGCTGGCATCTCACTCTCTTTGAATCTTCTTTATCATGCTAGGATTAACAGGAAAAAGCTAAAAATTTCAGAATTGCACCGTGCAATGTGGAGATATTACTGTTTGTGCATTTACAATATTCATTGATTTTTGCCATTGAAAAACATGTTTTTCATATACCAGAAATGTTTGAAGCTACTGACTGAATGAAAGGAGCTGGCATCTCACTCTCTTTGAATCTTCTTTATCATGCTAGGATTAACAGGAAAAAGCTAAAAATTTCAGAATTGCACCGTGCAATGTGGAGATATTACTGTTTGTGCATTTACAATATTCATTGATTTTTGCCATTGAAAAACGTTTTTCATATACCAGAAATGTTTGAAGCTACTGACTGAATGAAAGGAGCTGGCATCTCACTCTCTTTGAATCTTCTTTATCATGCTAGGATTAGCAGGAAAAAGCAAAAAATTTCAGAATTGCACCTTGCAATGTGGAGATATTACTGTTTGTGCATTTACAATATTCATTGATTTTTGCCATTGAAAAACATGTTTTTCATATACCAGAAATGTTTGAAGCTACTGACTGAATGAAAGGAGCTGGCATCTCACTCTCTTTGAATCTTCTTTATCATGCTAGGATTAACAGGAAAAAGCAAAAAATTTCAGAATTGCACCTTGCAATGTGGAGATATTACTGTTTGTGCATTTACAATATTCATTGATTTTTGCCATTGAAAAACATGTTTTTCATATACCAGAAATGTTTGAAGCTACTGACTGAATGAAAGGAGCTGGCATCTCACTCTCTTTGAATCTTCTTTATCATGCTAGGATTAGCAGGAAAAAGCAAAAAATTTCAGAATTGCACCTTGCAATGCGGAGATATTACTGTTTGTGCATTTACAATATTCATTGATTTTTGCCATTGAAAAACATGTTTTTCATATACCAGAAATGTTTGAAGCTACTGACTGAATGAAAGGAGCTGGCATCTCACTCTCTTTGAATCTTCTTTATCATGCTAGGATTAACAGGAAAAAGCAAAAAATTTCAGAATTGCACCTTGCAATGTGGAGATATTACTGTTTGTGCATTTACAATATTCATGGATTTTTGCCATTGAAAAACGTTTTTCATATACCAGAAATGTTTGAAGCTACTGACTGAATGAAAGGAGCTGGCATCTCACTCTCTTTGAATCTTCTTTATCATGCTAGGATTAACAGGAAAAAGCTAAAAATTTCAGAATTGCACCGTGCAATGTGGAGATATTACTGTTTGTGCATTTACAATATTCATTGATTTTTGCCATTGAAAAACATGTTTTTCATATACCAGAAATGTTTGAAGCTACTGACTGAATGAAAGGAGCTGGCATCTCACTCTCTTTGAATCTTCTTTATCATGCTAGGATTAACAGGAAAAAGCTAAAAATTTCAGAATTGCACCGTGCAATGTGGAGATATTACTGTTTGTGCATTTACAATATTCATTGATTTTTGCCATTGAAAAACATGTTTTTCATATACCAGAAATGTTTGAAGCTACTGACTGAATGAAAGGAGCTGGCATCTCACTCTCTTTGAATCTTCCTTATCATGCTAGGATTAGCAGGAAAAAGCAAAAAATTTCAGAATTGCACCTTGCAATGCGGAGATATTACTGTTTGTGCATTTACAATATTCATTGATTTTTGCCATTGAAAAACATGTTTTTCATATACCAGAAATGTTTGTAACTACTGACTGAATGAAAGGAGCTGGCATCTCACTCTCTTTGAATCTTCTTTATCATGCTAGGATTAACAGGAAAAAGCAAAAAATTTCAGAATTGCACCTTGCAATGTGGAGATATTACTGTTTGTGCATTTACAATATTCATTGATTTTTGCCATTGAAAAACGTTTTTCATATACCAGAAATGTTTGAAGCTACTGACTGAATGAAAGGAGCTGGCATCTCACTCTCTTTGAATCTTCTTTATCATGCTAGGATTAACAGGAAAAAGCTAAAAATTTCAGAATTGCACCGTGCAATGTGGAGATATTACTGTTTGTGCATTTACAATATTCATTGATTTTTGCCATTGAAAAACATGTTTTTCATATACCAGAAATGTTTGAAGCTACTGACTGAATGAAAGGAGCTGGCATCTCACTCTCTTTGAATCTTCTTTATCATGCTAGGATTAGCAGGAAAAAGCAAAAAATTTCAGAATTGCACCTTGCAATGTGGAGATATTACTGTTTGTGCATTTACAATATTCATTGATTTTTGCCATTGAAAAACGTTTTTCATATACCAGAAATGTTTGAAGCTACTGACTGAATGAAAGGAGCTGGCATCTCACTCTCTTTGAATCTTCTTTATCATGCTAGGATTAGCAGGAAAAAGCAAAAAATTTCAGAATTGCACCTTGCAATGTGGAGATATTACTGTTTGTGCATTTACAATATTCATTGATTTTTGCCATTGAAAAACATGTTTTTCATATACCAGAAATGTTTGAAGCTACTGACTGAATGAAAGGAGCTGGCATCTCACTCTCTTTGAATCTTCTTCATAATGCTAAGAGGAGCAGGAAAAAGCAAAAAATTTCAGAATTGCACCTTGCAATGCGGAGAAATTACTGTTTGTGCATTTACAATATTCATTGATTTTTGCCATTGAAAAACGTCCAGAAATGATTGAAGCTACTGACGGAATGAAAGGAGCTGGCATCTCACTCTCTTTGAATCTTCTTTATCATGCTAAGAGGAGCAGGAAAAAGCAAAAAATTTCAGAATTGCACCTTGCAATGCGGAGAAATTACTGTTTGTGCATTTACAATATTCATTGATTTTTGCCATTGAAAAACATCATGTTATTCATATACCAGAAATGTTTGAAGCTACTGACTGAATGAAAGGAGCTGGCATCTCACTCTCTTTGAATCTTCTTTATCATGCTAAGAGGAGCAGGAAAAAGCAAAAAATTTCAGAATTGCACCTTGCAATGCGGATAAATTACTGTTTGTGCATTTACAATATTCATTGATTTTTGCCATTGAAAAACGTCCAGAAATGATTGAAGCTACTGACTGAATGAAAGGAGCTGGCATCTCACTCTCTTTGAATCTTGTTTATCATGCTAAGAGGAGCAGGAAAAAGCAAAAAATTTCAGAATTGCACCTTGCAATGCGGAGAAATTACTGTTTGTGCATTTACAATATTCATTGATTTTTGCCATTGAAAAACGTCCAGAAATGATTGAAGCTACTGACTGAATGAAAGGAGCTGGCATCTCACTCTCTGAAACTTCTTTATCATGCTAAGAGGAGCAGGAAAAAGCAAAAATTTTCAGAATTGCACCTTGCAATGCGGAGAAATTACTGTTTGTGCATTTACAATATTCATTGATTTTTGCCATTGAAAAACGTCCAGAAATGATTGAAGCTACTGACTGAATGAAAGGAGCTGGCATCTCACTCTCTTTGAATCTTCTTTATCATGCTAAGAGGAGCAGGAAAAAGCAAAAAATTTCAGAATTGCACCTTGCAATGCGGAGAAATTACTGTTTGTGCATTTACAATATTCATTGATTTTTGCCATTGAAAAACATCATGTTATTCATATACCAGAAATGTTTGAAGCTACTGACTGAATGAAAGGAGCTGGCATCTCACTCTCTTTGAATCTTCTTTATCATGCTAAGAGGAGCAGGAAAAAGCAAAAAATTTCAGAATTGCACCTTGCAATGCGGAGAAATTACTGTTTGTGCATTTACAATATTCATTGATTTTTGCCATTGAAAAACGTCCAGAAATGATTGAAGCTACTGACTGAATGAAAGGAGCTGGCATCTCACTCTCTTTGAATCTTCCTTATCATGCTAGGATTAGCAGAAAAAAGCAAAAAATTTCAGAATTGCACCTTGCAATGCGGAGATATTACTGTTTGTGCATTTACAATATTCATTGATTTTTGCCATTGAAAAACATGTTTTTCATATACCAGAAATGTTTGTAACTACTGACTGAATGAAAGGAGCTGGCATCTCACTCTCTTTGAATCTTCTTTATCATGCTAGGATTAACAGGAAAAAGCAAAAAATTTCAGAATTGCACCTTGCAATGTGGAGATATTACTGTTTGTGCATTTACAATATTCATTGATTTTTGCCATTGAAAAACGTTTTTCATATACCAGAAATGTTTGAAGCTACTGACTGAATGAAAGGAGCTGGCATCTCACTCTCTTTGAATCTTCTTTATCATGCTAGGATTAACAGGAAAAAGCTAAAAATTTCAGAATTGCACCGTGCAATGTGGAGATATTACTGTTTGTGCATTTACAATATTCATTGATTTTTGCCATTGAAAAACGTTTTTCATATACCAGAAATGTTTGAAGCTACTGACTGAATGAAAGGAGCTGGCATCTCACTCTCTTTGAATCTTCTTTATCATGCTAGGATTAGCAGGAAAAAGCAAAAAATTTCAGAATTGCACCTTGCAATGTGGAGATATTACTGTTTGTGCATTTACAATATTCATTGATTTTTGCCATTGAAAAACATGTTTTTCATATACCAGAAATGTTTGAAGCTACTGACTGAATGAAAGGAGCTGGCATCTCACTCTGAATCTTCTTCATAATGCTAAGAGGAGCAGGAAAAAGCAAAAAATTTCAGAATTGCACCTTGCAATGCGGAGAAATTACTGTTTGTGCATTTACAATATTCATTGATTTTTGCCATTGAAAAACGTCCAGAAATGATTGAAGCTACTGACGGAATGAAAGGAGCTGGCATCTCACTCTCTTTGAATCTTCTTTATCATGCTAAGAGGAGCAGGAAAAAGCAAAAAATTTCAGAATTGCACCTTGCAATGCGGAGAAATTACTGTTTGTGCATTTACAATATTCATTGATTTTTGCCATTGAAAAACATCATGTTATTCATATACCAGAAATGTTTGAAGCTACTGACTGAATGAAAGGAGCTGGCATCTCACTCTCTTTGAATCTTCTTTATCATGCTAAGAGGAGCAGGAAAAAGCAAAAAATTTCAGAATTGCACCTTGCAATGCGGATAAATTACTGTTTGTGCATTTACAATATTCATTGATTTTTGCCTTTGAAAAACGTCCAGAAATGATTGAAGCTACTGACTGAATGAAAGGAGCTGGCATCTCACTCTCTTTGAATCTTGTTTATCATGCTAAGAGGAGCAGGAAAAAGCAAAAAATTTCAGAATTGCACCTTGCAATGCGGAGAAATTACTGTTTGTGCATTTACAATATTCATTGATTTTTGCCATTGAAAAACGTCCAGAAATGATTGAAGCTACTGACTGAATGAAAGGAGCTGGCATCTCACTCTCTGAAACTTCTTTATCATGCTAAGAGGAGCAGGAAAAAGCAAAAATTTTCAGAATTGCACCTTGCAATGCGGAGAAATTACTGTTTGTGCATTTACAATATTCATTGATTTTTGCCATTGAAAAACGTCCAGAAATGATTGAAGCTACTGACTGAATGAAAGGAGCTGGCATCTCACTCTCTTTGAATCTTCTTTATCATGCTAAGAGGAGCAGGAAAAAGCAAAAAATTTCAGAATTGCACCTTGCAATGCGGAGAAATTACTGTTTGTGCATTTACAATATTCATTGATTTTTGCCATTGAAAAACATCATGTTATTCATATACCAGAAATGTTTGAAGCTACTGACTGAATGAAAGGAGCTGGCATCTCACTCTCTTTGAATCTTCTTTATCATGCTAAGAGGAGCAGGAAAAAGCAAAAAATTTCAGAATTGCACCTTGCAATGCGGAGAAATTACTGTTTGTGCATTTACAATATTCATTGATTTTTGCCATTGAAAAACGTCCAGAAATGATTGAAGCTACTGACTGAATGAAAGGAGCTGGCATCTCACTCTCTTTGAATCTTCTTTATCATGCTAAGAGGAGCAGGAAAAAGCAAAAAATTTCAGAATTGCACCTTGCAATGCGGAGAAATTACTGTTTGTGCATTTACAATATTCATTGATTTTTGCCATTGAAAAACATCATGTTATTCATATACCAGAAATGTTTGAAGCTACTGACTGAATGAAAGGAGCTGGCATCTCACTCTCTTTGAATCTTCTTTATCATGCTAAGAGGAGCAGGAAAAAGCAAAAAATTTCAGAATTGCACCTTGCAATGCGGATAAATTACTGTTTGTGCATTTACAATATTCATTGATTTTTGCCATTGAAAAACATCATGTTATTCATATACCAGAAATGATTGAAGCTACTGACTGAATGAAAGGAGCTGGCATCTCACTCTCTTTGAATCTTCTTTATCATGCTAAGAGGAGCAGGATAAAGCAAAAAATTTCAGAATTGCACCTTGCAATGCGGAGAAATTACTGTTTGTGCATTTACAATATTCATTGATTTTTGCCATTGAAAAACATCATGTTATTCATATACCAGAAATGATTGAAGCTACTGACTGAATGAAAGTAGCTGGCATGTCACTCTCTTTGAATCTTCTTTATCATGCTAAGAGGAGCAGGAAAAAGCAAAAAATTTCAGAATTGCACCTTGCAATGCGGAGAAATTACTGTTTGTGCATTTACAATATTCATTGATTTTTGCCATTGAAAAACGTCCAGAAATGATTGAAGCTACTGACTGAATGAAAGGAGCTGGCATCTCACTCTCTGAAACTTTATCATGCTAAGAGGAGCAGGAAAAAGCAAAAATTTTCAGAATTGCACCTTGCAATGCGGAGAAATTACTGTTTGTGCATTTACAATATTCATTGATTTTTGCCATTGAAAAACGTCCAGAAATGATTGAAGCTACTGACTGAATGAAAGGAGCTGGCATCTCACTCTCTTTGAATCTTCTTTATCATGCTAAGAGGAGCAGGAAAAAGCAAAAAATTTCAGAATTGCACCTTGCAATGCGGAGAAATTACTGTTTGTGCATTTACAATATTCATTGATTTTTGCCATTGAAAAACATCATGTTATTCATATACCAGAAATGTTTGAAGCTACTGACTGAATGAAAGGAGCTGGCATCTCACTCTCTTTGAATCTTCTTTATCATGCTAAGAGGAGCAGGAAAAAGCAAAAAATTTCAGAATTGCACCTTGCAATGCGGAGAAATTACTGTTTGTGCATTTACAATATTCATTGATTTTTGCCATTGAAAAACGTCCAGAAATGATTGAAGCTACTGACTGAATGAAAGGAGCTGGCATCTCACTCTCTTTGAATCTTCTTTATCATGCTAAGAGGAGCAGGAAAAAGCAAAAAATTTCAGAATTGCACCTTGCAATGCGGAGAAATTACTGTTTGTGCATTTACAATATTCATTGATTTTTGCCATTGAAAAACATCATGTTATTCATATACCAGAAATGTTTGAAGCTACTGACTGAATGAAAGGAGCTGGCATCTCACTCTCTTTGAATCTTCTTTATCATGCTAAGAGGAGCAGGAAAAAGCAAAAAATTTCAGAATTGCACCTTGCAATGCGGATAAATTACTGTTTGTGCATTTACAATATTCATTGATTTTTGCCATTGAAAAACATCATGTTATTCATATACCAGAAATGATTGAAGCTACTGACTGAATGAAAGGAGCTGGCATCTCACTCTCTTTGAATCTTCTTTATCATGCTAAGAGGAGCAGGATAAAGCAAAAAATTTCAGAATTGCACCTTGCAATGCGGAGAAATTACTGTTTGTGCATTTACAATATTCATTGATTTTTGCCATTGAAAAACATCATGTTATTCATATACCAGAAATGATTGAAGCTACTGACTGAATGAAAGTAGCTGGCATGTCACTCTCTTTGAATCTTCTTTATCATGCTAAGAGGAGCAGGAAAAAGCAAAAAATTTCAGAATTGCACCTTGCAATGCGGAGAAATTACTGTTTGTGCATTTACAATATTCATTGATTTTTGCCATTGAAAAACGTCCAGAAATGATTGAAGCTACTGACTGAATGAAAGGAGCTGGCATCTCACTCTCTGAAACTTTATCATGCTAAGAGGAGCAGGAAAAAGCAAAAATTTTCAGAATTGCACCTTGCAATGCGGAGAAATTACTGTTTGTGCATTTACAATATTCATTGATTTTTGCCATTGAAAAACGTCCAGAAATGATTGAAGCTACTGACTGAATGAAAGGAGCTGGCATCTCACTCTCTTTGAATCTTCTTTATCATGCTAAGAGGAGCAGGAAAAAGCAAAAAATTTCAGAATTGCACCTTGCAATGCGGAGAAATTACTGTTTGTGCATTTACAATATTCATTGATTTTTGCCATTGAAAAACATCATGTTATTCATATACCAGAAATGTTTGAAGCTACTGACTGAATGAAAGGAGCTGGCATCTCACTCTCTTTGAATCTTCTTTATCATGCTAAGAGGAGCAGGAAAAAGCAAAAAATTTCAGAATTGCACCTTGCAATGCGGAGAAATTACTGTTTGTGCATTTACAATATTCATTGATTTTTGCCATTGAAAAACGTCCAGAAATGATTGAAGCTACTGACTGAATGAAAGGAGCTGGCATCTCACTCTCTTTGAATCTTCTTTATCATGCTAAGAGGAGCAGGAAAAAGCAAAAAATTTCAGAATTGCACCTTGCAATGCGGAGAAATTACTGTTTGTGCATTTACAATATTCATTGATTTTTGCCATTGAAAAACATCATGTTATTCATATACCAGAAATGTTTGAAGCTACTGACTGAATGAAAGGAGCTGGCATCTCACTCTCTTTGAATCTTCTTTATCATGCTAAGAGGAGCAGGAAAAAGCAAAAAATTTCAGAATTGCACCTTGCAATGCGGATAAATTACTGTTTGTGCATTTACAATATTCATTGATTTTTGCCATTGAAAAACATCATGTTATTCATATACCAGAAATGATTGAAGCTACTGACTGAATGAAAGGAGCTGGCATCTCACTCTCTTTGAATCTTCTTTATCATGCTAAGAGGAGCAGGATAAAGCAAAAAATTTCAGAATTGCACCTTGCAATGCGGAGAAATTACTGTTTGTGCATTTACAATATTCATTGATTTTTGCCATTGAAAAACATCATGTTATTCATATACCAGAAATGATTGAAGCTACTGACTGAATGAAAGTAGCTGGCATGTCACTCTCTTTGAATCTTCTTTATCATGCTAAGAGGAGCAGGAAAAAGCAAAAAATTTCAGAATTGCACCTTGCAATGCGGAGAAATTACTGTTTGTGCATTTACAATATTCATTGATTTTTGCAATTGAAAAACGTCCAGAAATGATTGAAGCTACTGACTGAATGAAAGGAGCTGGCATCTCACTCTCTTTGAATCTTCTTTATCATGCTAAGAGGAGCAGGAAAAAGCAAAAAATTTCAGAATTGCACCTTGCAATGCGGAGAAATTACTGTTTGTGCATTTACAATATTCATTGATTTTTGCCATTGAAAAACGTCCAGAAATGATTGAAGCTACTGACTGAATGAAAGGAGCTGTTATCTCACTCTCTTTGAATCTTCTTTACCATGCTAAGAGGAGCAGGAAAAAGCAAAAAATTTCAGAATTGCACCTTGCAATGCGGAGAAATTACTGTTTGTGCAATAACATGATGCACAAACAGTAATTTCTCCGCATTGCAAGGTGCAATTCTGAAATTTTTTGCTTTTTCCTGCTCCTCTTAGCATGATAAAGAAGAATCAAAGAGAGTGAGATGCCAGCTCCTTTCATTCAGTCTGTAGCTTCAATCATTTCTGGATGTTTTTCAATGGCAAAAATCAATGAATATTGTAAATGCACAAACAGTAATTTCTCCGCATTGCAAGGTGCAATTCTGAAATTTTTTGCTTTTTCCTGCTCCTCTTAGCATTATGAAGAAGATTCAAAGAGAGTGAGATGCCAGCTCCTTTCATTCAGTCAGTAGCTTCAAACATTTCTGGTATATGAATAACATGATGTTTTTCAATGGCAAAAATCAATGAATATTGTAAATGCACAAACAGTAATTTCTCCGCATTGCAAGGTGCAATTCTGAAATTTTTTGCTTTTTCCTGCTCCTCTTAGCATGATAAAGAAGATTCAAAGAGAGTGAGATGCCAGCTCCTTTCGTTCAGTCAGTAGCTTCAATAATTTCTGGACGTTTTTCAATGGCAAAAATCATTGAATATTGTAAATGCACAAACAGTAATTTCTCCGCATTGCAAGGTGCAATTCTGAAATTTTTTACTTTTTCCTGCTCCTCTTAGCATGATAAAGAAGATTCAAAGAGAGTGAGATGCCAGCTCCTTTCATTCAGTCAGTAGCTTCAATCATTTCTGGACGTTTTTCAATGGCAAAAATCAATGAATATTGTAAATGCACAAACAGTAATTTCTCCGCATTGCAAGGTGCAATTCTGAAATTTTTTGCTTTTTCCTGCTCCTCTTAGCATGATAAAGAAGTTTCAAAGAGAGTGAGATGCCAGCTCCTTTCATTCAGTCAGTAGCTTCAATCATTTCTGGACATTTTTCAATGGCAAAAATCAATGAATATTGTAAATGCACAAACAGTAATTTCTCCGCATTGCAAGGTGCAATTCTGAAATTTTTTGCTTTTTCCTGCTCCTCTTAGCATGATAAACAAGATTCAAAGAGAGTGAGATGTCAGCTCCTTTCATTCAGTCAGTAGCTTCAATCATTTCTGGACGTTTTTCAATGGCAAAAATCAATGAATATTGTAAATGCACAAACAGTAATTTCTCCGCATTGCAAGGTGCAATTCTGAAATTTTTTGCTTTTTCCTGCTCCTCTTAGCATGATAAAGAAGATTCAAAGAGAGTGAGATGCCAGCTCCTTTCATTCAGTCAGTAGCTTCAAACATTTCTGGTATATGAATAACATGATGTTTTTCAATGGCAAAAATCAATGAATATTGTAAATGCACAAACAGTAATTTCTCCGCATTGCAAGGTGCAATTCTGAAATTTTTTGCTTTTTCCTGCTCCTCTTAGCATGATAAAGAAGATTCAAAGAGAGTGAGATGCCAGCTCCTTTCATTCAGTCAGTAGCTTCAATCATTTCTGGACGTTTTTCAATTGCAAAAATCAATGAATATTGTAAATGCACAAACAGTAATTTCTCCGCATTGCAAGGTGCAATTCTGAAATTTTTTGCTTTTTCCTGCTCCTCTTAGCATGATAAAGAAGATTCAAAGAGAGTGAGATGCCAGCTCCTTTCATTCAGTCAGTAGCTTCAATCATTTCTGGTATATGAATAACATGATGTTTTTCAATGGCAAAAATCAATGAATATTGTAAATGCACAAACAGTAATTTCTCCGCATTGCAAGGTGCAATTCTGAAATTTTTTGCTTTTTCCTGCTCCTCTTAGCATGATAAAGAAGATTCAAAGAGAGTGAGATGCCAGCTCCTTTCATTCAGTCAGTAGCTTCAATCATTTCTGGTTTATGAATAACATGATGTTTTTCAATGGCAAAAATCAATGAATATTGTAAATGCACAAACAGTAATTTATCCGCATTGCAAGGTGCAATTCTGAAATTTTTTGCTTTTTCCTGCTCCTCTTAGCATGATAAAGAAGATTGAAAGAGAGTGAGATGCCAGCTCCTTTCATTCAGTCAGTAGCTTCAAACATTTCTGGTATATGAATAACATGATGTTTTTCAATGGCAAAAATCAATGAATATTGTAAATGCACAAACAGTAATTTCTCCGCATTGCAAGGTGCAATTCTGAAATTTTTTGCTTTTTCCTGCTCCTCTTAGCATGATAAAGAAGATTCAAAGAGAGTGAGATGCCAGCTCCTTTCATTCAGTCAGTAGCTTCAATCATTTCTGGACGTTTTTCAATGGCAAAAATCAATGAATATTGTAAATGCACAAACAGTAATTTCTCCGCATTGCAAGGTGCAATTCTGAAATTTTTTGCTTTTTCCTGCTCCTCTTAGCATGATAAAGAAGATTCAAAGAGAGTGAGATGCCAGCTCCTTTCATTCAGTCAGTAGCTTCAGTCATTTCTAGTATATGAATAACATGATGTTTTTCAATGGCAAAAATCAATGAATTTTGTAAATGCACAAACAGTAATTTCTCCGCATTGCAAGGTGCAATTCTGAAATTTTTTGCTTTTTCCTGCTCCTCTTAGCATGATAAAGAAGATTCAAAGAGAGTGAGATGCCAGCTCCTTTCATTCAGTCAGTAGCTTCAATCATTTCTGGATGTTTTTCAATGGCAAAAATCAATGAATATTGTAAATGCACAAACAGTAATTTCTCCACATTGCAAGGTGCAATTCTGAAATTTTTTGCTTTTTCCTGCTCCTCTTAGCATTATGAAGAAGATTCAAAGAGAGTGAGATGCCAGCTCCTTTCATTCAGTCAGTAGCTTCAAACATTTCTGGTATATGAATAACATGATGTTTTTCAATGGCAAAAATCAATGAATATTGTAAATGCACAAACAGTAATTTCTCCGCATTGCAAGGTGCAATTCTGAAATTTTTTGCTTTTTCCTGCTCCTCTTAGCATGATAAAGAAGATTCAAAGAGAGTGAGATGCCAGCTCCTTTCGTTCAGTCAGTAGCTTCAATAATTTCTGGACGTTTTTCAATGGCAAAAATCATTGAATATTGTAAATGCACAAACAGTAATTTCTCCGCATTGCAAGGTGCAATTCTGAAATTTTTTGCTTTTTCCTGCTCCTCTTAGCATGATAAAGAAGATTCAAAGAGAGTGAGATGCCAGCTCCTTTCATTCAGTCAGTAGCTTCAATCATTTCTGGTATATGAATAACATGATGTTTTTCAATGGCAAAAATCAATGAATATTGTAAATGCACAAACAGTAATTTCTCCGCATTGCAAGGTGCAATTCTGAAATTTTTTGCTTTTTCCTGCTCCTCTTAGCATGATAAAGAAGATTCAAAGAGAGTGAGATGCCAGCTCCTTTCATTCAGTCAGTAGCTTCAATCATTTCTGGTATATGAATAACATGATGTTTTTCAATGGCAAAAATCAATGAATATTGTAAATGCACAAACAGTAATTTATCCGCATTGCAAGGTGCAATTCTGAAATTTTTTGCTTTTTCCTGCTCCTCTTAGCATGATAAAGAAGATTGAAAGAGAGTGAGATGCCAGCTCCTTTCATTCAGTCAGTAGCTTCAAACATTTCTGGTATATGAATAACATGATGTTTTTCAATGGCAAAAATCAATGAATATTGTAAATGCACAAACAGTAATTTCTCCGCATTGCAAGGTGCAATTCTGAAATTTTTTGCTTTTTCCTGCTCCTCTTAGCATGATAAAGAAGAATCAAAGAGAGTGAGATGCCAGCTCCTTTCATTCAGTCTGTAGCTTCAATCATTTCTGGATGTTTTTCAATGGCAAAAATCAATGAATATTGTAAATGCACAAACAGTAATTTCTCCGCATTGCAAGGTGCAATTCTGAAATTTTTTGCTTTTTCCTGCTCCTCTTAGCATTATGAAGAAGATTCAAAGAGAGTGAGATGCCAGCTCCTTTCATTCAGTCAGTAGCTTCAAACATTTCTGGTATATGAATAACATGATGTTTTTCAATGGCAAAAATCAATGAATATTGTAAATGCACAAACAGTAATTTCTCCGCATTGCAAGGTGCAATTCTGAAATTTTTTGCTTTTTCCTGCTCCTCTTAGCATGATAAAGAAGATTCAAAGAGAGTGAGATGCCAGCTCCTTTCATTCAGTCAGTAGCTTCAATCATTTCTGGATGTTTTTCAATGGCAAAAATCAATGAATATTGTAAATGCACAAACAGTAATTTCTCCGCATTGCAAGGTGCAATTCTGAAATTTTTTGCTTTTTCCTGCTCCTCTTAGCATTATGAAGAAGATTCAAAGAGAGTGAGATGCCAGCTCCTTTCATTCAGTCAGTAGCTTCAAACATTTCTGGTATATGAATAACATGATGTTTTTCAATGGCAAAAATCAATGAATATTGTAAATGCACAAACAGTAATTTCTCAGCATTGCAAGGTGCAATTCTGAAATTTTTTGCTTTTTCCTGCTCCTCTTAGCATGATAAAGAAGATTCAAAGAGAGTGAGATGCCAGCTCCTTTCGTTCAGTCAGTAGCTTCAATAATTTCTGGACGTTTTTCAATGGCAAAAATCATTGAATATTGTAAATGCACAAACAGTAATTTCTCCGCATTGCAAGGTGCAATTCTGAAATTTTTTGCTTTTTCCTGCTCCTCTTAGCATGATAAAGAAGATTCAAAGAGAGTGAGATGCCAGCTCCTTTCATTCAGTCAGTAGCTTCAATCATTTCTGGTATATGAATAACATGATGTTTTTCAATGGCAAAAATCAATGAATATTGTAAATGCACAAACAGTAATTTCTCCGCATTGCAAGGTGCAATTCTGAAATTTTTTGCTTTTTCCTGCTCCTCTTAGCATGATAAAGAAGATTCAAAGAGTGAGATGCCAGCTCCTTTCATTCAGTCAGTAGCTTCAATCATTTCTGGTATATGAATAACATGATGTTTTTCAATGGCAAAAATCAATGAATATTGTAAATGCACAAACAGTAATTTATCCGCATTGCAAGGTGCAATTCTGAAATTTTTTGCTTTTTCCTGCTCCTCTTAGCATGATAAAGAAGATTGAAAGAGAGTGAGATGCCAGCTCCTTTCATTCAGTCAGTAGCTTCAAACATTTCTGGTATATGAATAACATGATGTTTTTCAATGGCAAAAATCAATGAATATTGTAAATGCACAAACAGTAATTTCTCCGCATTGCAAGGTGCAATTCTGAAATTTTTTGCTTTTTCCTGCTCCTCTTAGCATGATAAAGAAGAATCAAAGAGAGTGAGATGCCAGCTCCTTTCATTCAGTCTGTAGCTTCAATCATTTCTGGATGTTTTTCAATGGCAAAAATCAATGAATATTGTAAATGCACAAACAGTAATTTCTCCGCATTGCAAGGTGCAATTCTGAAATTTTTTGCTTTTTCCTGCTCCTCTTAGCATTATGAAGAAGATTCAAAGAGAGTGAGATGCCAGCTCCTTTCATTCAGTCAGTAGCTTCAAACATTTCTGGTATATGAATAACATGATGTTTTTCAATGGCAAAAATCAATGAATATTGTAAATGCACAAACAGTAATTTCTCCGCATTGCAAGGTGCAATTCTGAAATTTTTTGCTTTTTCCTGCTCCTCTTAGCATGATAAAGAAGATTCAAAGAGAGTGAGATGCCAGCTCCTTTCGTTCAGTCAGTAGCTTCAATAATTTCTGGACGTTTTTCAATGGCAAAAATCATTGAATATTGTAAATGCACAAACAGTAATTTCTCCGCATTGCAAGGTGCAATTCTGAAATTTTTTACTTTTTCCTGCTCCTCTTAGCATGATAAAGAAGATTCAAAGAGAGTGAGATGCCAGCTCCTTTCATTCAGTCAGTAGCTTCAATCATTTCTGGACGTTTTTCAATGGCAAAAATCAATGAATATTGTAAATGCACAAACAGTAATTTCTCCGCATTGCAAGGTGCAATTCTGAAATTTTTTGCTTTTTCCTGCTCCTCTTAGCATGATAAAGAAGTTTCAAAGAGAGTGAGATGCCAGCTCCTTTCATTCAGTCAGTAGCTTCAATCATTTCTGGACATTTTTCAATGGCAAAAATCAATGAATATTGTAAATGCACAAACAGTAATTTCTCCGCATTGCAAGGTGCAATTCTGAAATTTTTTGCTTTTTCCTGCTCCTCTTAGCATGATAAACAAGATTCAAAGAGAGTGAGATGTCAGCTCCTTTCATTCAGTCAGTAGCTTCAATCATTTCTGGACGTTTTTCAATGGCAAAAATCAATGAATATTGTAAATGCACAAACAGTAATTTCTCCGCATTGCAAGGTGCAATTCTGAAATTTTTTGCTTTTTCCTGCTCCTCTTAGCATGATAAAGAAGATTCAAAGAGAGTGAGATGCCAGCTCCTTTCATTCAGTCAGTAGCTTCAAACATTTCTGGTATATGAATAACATGATGTTTTTCAATGGCAAAAATCAATGAATATTGTAAATGCACAAACAGTAATTTCTCCGCATTGCAAGGTGCAATTCTGAAATTTTTTGCTTTTTCCTGCTCCTCTTAGCATGATAAAGAAGATTCAAAGAGAGTGAGATGCCAGCTCCTTTCATTCAGTCAGTAGCTTCAATCATTTCTGGACGTTTTTCAATTGCAAAAATCAATGAATATTGTAAATGCACAAACAGTAATTTCTCCGCATTGCAAGGTGCAATTCTGAAATTTTTTGCTTTTTCCTGCTCCTCTTAGCATGATAAAGAAGATTCAAAGAAAGTGAGATGCCAGCTCCTTTCATTCAGTCAGTAGCTTCAATCATTTCTGGTATATGAATAACATGATGTTTTTCAATGGCAAAAATCAATGAATATTGTAAATGCACAAACTGTAATTTCTCCGCATTGCAAGGTGCAATTCTGAAATTTTTTGCTTTTTCCTGCTCCTCTTAGCATGATAAAGAAGATTCAAAGAGAGTGAGATGCCAGCTCCTTTCATTCAGTCAGTAGCTTCAATCATTTCTGGTTTATGAATAACATGATGTTTTTCAATGGCAAAAATCAATGAATATTGTAAATGCACAAACAGTAATTTATCCGCATTGCAAGGTGCAATTCTGAAATTTTTTGCTTTTTCCTGCTCCTCTTAGCATGATAAAGAAGATTGAAAGACAGTGAGATGCCAGCTCCTTTCATTCAGTCAGTAGCTTCAAACATTTCTGGTATATGAATAACATGATGTTTTTCAATGGCAAAAATCAATGAATATTGTAAATGCACAAACAGTAATTTCTCCGCATTGCAAGGTGCAATTCTGAAATTTTTTGCTTTTTCCTGCTCCTCTTAGCATGATAAAGAAGATTCAAAGAGAGTGAGATGCCAGCTCCTTTCGTTCAGTCAGTAGCTTCAAACATTTCTGGTATATGAATAACATGATGTTTTTCAATGGCAAAAATCAATGAATATTGTAAATGCACAAACAGTAATTTCTCCGCATTGCAAGGTGCAATTCTGAAATTTTTTGCTTTTTCCTGCTCCTCTTAGCATGATAAAGAAGATTCAAAGAGAGTGAGATGCCAGCTCCTTTCATTCAGTCAGTAGCTTCAATCATTTCTGGACGTTTTTCAATTGCAAAAATCAATGAATATTGTAAATGCACAAACAGTAATTTCTCCGCATTGCAAGGTGCAATTCTGAAATTTTTTGCTTTTTCCTGCTCCTCTTAGCATGATAAAGAAGATTCAAAGAGAGTGAGATGCCAGCTCCTTTCATTCAGTCAGTAGCTTCAATCATTTCTGGTATATGAATAACATGATGTTTTTCAATGGCAAAAATCAATGAATATTGTAAATGCACAAACAGTAATTTCTCCGCATTGCAAGGTGCAATTCTGAAATTTTTTGCTTTTTCCTGCTCCTCTTAGCATGATAAAGAAGATTCAAAGAGAGTGAGATGCCAGCTCCTTTCATTCAGTCAGTAGCTTCAATCATTTCTGGTTTATGAATAACATGATGTTTTTCAATGGCAAAAATCAATGAATATTGTAAATGCACAAACAGTAATTTATCCGCATTGCAAGGTGCAATTCTGAAATTTTTTGCTTTTTCCTGCTCCTCTTAGCATGATAAAGAAGATTGAAAGAGAGTGAGATGCCAGCTCCTTTCATTCAGTCAGTAGCTTCAAACATTTCTGGTATATGAATAACATGATGTTTTTCAATGGCAAAAATCAATGAATATTGTAAATGCACAAACAGTAATTTCTCCGCATTGCAAGGTGCAATTCTGAAATTTTTTGCTTTTTCCTGCTCCTCTTAGCATGATAAAGAAGATTCAAAGAGAGTGAGATGCCAGCTCCTTTCATTCAGTCAGTAGCTTCAATCATTTCTGGTATATGAATAACATGATGTTTTTCAATGGCAAAAATCAATGAATATTGTAAATGCACAAACAGTAATTTCTCCGCATTGCAAGGTGCAATTCTGAAATTTTTTGCTTTTTCCTGCTCCTCTTAGCATGATAAAGAAGATTCAAAGAGAGTGAGATGCCAGCTCCTTTCATTCAGTCAGTAGCTTCAATCATTTCTGGATGTTTTTCAATGGCAAAAATCAATGAATATTGTAAATGCACAAACAGTAATTTCTCCACATTGCAAGGTGCAATTCTGAAATTTTTTGCTTTTTCCTGCTCCTCTTAGCATTATGAAGAAGATTCAAAGAGAGTGAGATGCCAGCTCCTTTCATTCAGTCAGTAGCTTCAAACATTTCTGGTATATGAATAACATGATGTTTTTCAATGGCAAAAATCAATGAATATTGTAAATGCACAAACAGTAATTTCTCCGCATTGCAAGGTGCAATTCTGAAATTTTTTGCTTTTTCCTGCTCCTCTTAGCATGATAAAGAAGATTCAAAGAGAGTGAGATGCCAGCTCCTTTCGTTCAGTCAGTAGCTTCAATAATTTCTGGACGTTTTTCAATGGCAAAAATCATTGAATATTGTAAATGCACAAACAGTAATTTCTCCGCATTGCAAGGTGCAATTCTGAAATTTTTTGCTTTTTCCTGCTCCTCTTAGCATGATAAAGAAGATTCAAAGAGAGTGAGATGCCAGCTCCTTTCATTCAGTCAGTAGCTTCAATCATTTCTGGTATATGAATAACATGATGTTTTTCAATGGCAAAAATCAATGAATATTGTAAATGCACAAACAGTAATTTATCCGCATTGCAAGGTGCAATTCTGAAATTTTTTGCTTTTTCCTGCTCCTCTTAGCATGATAAAGAAGATTGAAAGAGAGTGAGATGCCAGCTCCTTTCATTCAGTCAGTAGCTTCAAACATTTCTGGTATATGAATAACATGATGTTTTTCAATGGCAAAAATCAATGAATATTGTAAATGCACAAACAGTAATTTCTCCGCATTGCAAGGTGCAATTCTGAAATTTTTTGCTTTTTCCTGCTCCTCTTAGCATGATAAAGAAGAATCAAAGAGAGTGAGATGCCAGCTCCTTTCATTCAGTCTGTAGCTTCAATCATTTCTGGATGTTTTTCAATGGCAAAAATCAATGAATATTGTAAATGCACAAACAGTAATTTCTCCGCATTGCAAGGTGCAATTCTGAAATTTTTTGCTTTTTCCTGCTCCTCTTAGCATTATGAAGAAGATTCAAAGAGAGTGAGATGCCAGCTCCTTTCATTCAGTCAGTAGCTTCAAACATTTCTGGTATATGAATAACATGATGTTTTTCAATGGCAAAAATCAATGAATATTGTAAATGCACAAACAGTAATTTCTCCGCATTGCAAGGTGCAATTCTGAAATTTTTTGCTTTTTCCTGCTCCTCTTAGCATGATAAAGAAGATTCAAAGAGAGTGAGATGCCAGCTCCTTTCATTCAGTCAGTAGCTTCAATCATTTCTGGATGTTTTTCAATGGCAAAAATCAATGAATATTGTAAATGCACAAACAGTAATTTCTCCGCATTGCAAGGTGCAATTCTGAAATTTTTTGCTTTTTCCTGCTCCTCTTAGCATTATGAAGAAGATTCAAAGAGAGTGAGATGCCAGCTCCTTTCATTCAGTCAGTAGCTTCAAACATTTCTGGTATATGAATAACATGATGTTTTTCAATGGCAAAAATCAATGAATATTGTAAATGCACAAACAGTAATTTCTCCGCATTGCAAGGTGCAATTCTGAAATTTTTTGCTTTTTCCTGCTCCTCTTAGCATGATAAAGAAGACTCAAAGAGAGTGAGATGCCAGCTCCTTTCGTTCAGTCAGTAGCTTCAATAATTTCTGGACGTTTTTCAATGGCAAAAATCATTGAATATTGTAAATGCACAAACAGTAATTTCTCCGCATTGCAAGGTGCAATTCTGAAATTTTTTGCTTTTTCCTGCTCCTCTTAGCATGATAAAGAAGATTCAAAGAGAGTGAGATGCCAGCTCCTTTCATTCAGTCAGTAGCTTCAATCATTTCTGGTATATGAATAACATGATGTTTTTCAATGGCAAAAATCAATGAATATTGTAAATGCACAAACAGTAATTTCTCCGCATTGCAAGGTGCAATTCTGAAATTTTTTGCTTTTTCCTGCTCCTCTTAGCATGATAAAGAAGATTCAAAGAGTGAGATGCCAGCTCCTTTCATTCAGTCAGTAGCTTCAATCATTTCTGGTATATGAATAACATGATGTTTTTCAATGGCAAAAATCAATGAATATTGTAAATGCACAAACAGTAATTTATCCGCATTGCAAGGTGCAATTCTGAAATTTTTTGCTTTTTCCTGCTCCTCTTAGCATGATAAAGAAGATTGAAAGAGAGTGAGATGCCAGCTCCTTTCATTCAGTCAGTAGCTTCAAACATTTCTGGTATATGAATAACATGATGTTTTTCAATGGCAAAAATCAATGAATATTGTAAATGCACAAACAGTAATTTCTCCGCATTGCAAGGTGCAATTCTGAAATTTTTTGCTTTTTCCTGCTCCTCTTAGCATGATAAAGAAGAATCAAAGAGAGTGAGATGCCAGCTCCTTTCATTCAGTCTGTAGCTTCAATCATTTCTGGATGTTTTTCAATGGCAAAAATCAATGAATATTGTAAATGCACAAACAGTAATTTCTCCGCATTGCAAGGTGCAATTCTGAAATTTTTTGCTTTTTCCTGCTCCTCTTAGCATTATGAAGAAGATTCAAAGAGAGTGAGATGCCAGCTCCTTTCATTCAGTCAGTAGCTTCAAACATTTCTGGTATATGAATAACATGATGTTTTTCAATGGCAAAAATCAATGAATATTGTAAATGCACAAACAGTAATTTCTCCGCATTGCAAGGTGCAATTCTGAAATTTTTTGCTTTTTCCTGCTCCTCTTAGCATGATAAAGAAGATTCAAAGAGAGTGAGATGCCAGCTCCTTTCGTTCAGTCAGTAGCTTCAATAATTTCTGGACGTTTTTCAATGGCAAAAATCATTGAATATTGTAAATGCACAAACAGTAATTTCTCCGCATTGCAAGGTGCAATTCTGAAATTTTTTACTTTTTCCTGCTCCTCTTAGCATGATAAAGAAGATTCAAAGAGAGTGAGATGCCAGCTCCTTTCATTCAGTCAGTAGCTTCAATCATTTCTGGACGTTTTTCAATGGCAAAAATCAATGAATATTGTAAATGCACAAACAGTAATTTCTCCGCATTGCAAGGTGCAATTCTGAAATTTTTTGCTTTTTCCTGCTCCTCTTAGCATGATAAAGAAGTTTCAAAGAGAGTGAGATGCCAGCTCCTTTCATTCAGTCAGTAGCTTCAATCATTTCTGGACATTTTTCAATGGCAAAAATCAATGAATATTGTAAATGCACAAACAGTAATTTCTCCGCATTGCAAGGTGCAATTCTGAAATTTTTTGCTTTTTCCTGCTCCTCTTAGCATGATAAACAAGATTCAAAGAGAGTGAGATGTCAGCTCCTTTCATTCAGTCAGTAGCTTCAATCATTTCTGGACGTTTTTCAATGGCAAAAATCAATGAATATTGTAAATGCACAAACAGTAATTTCTCCGCATTGCAAGGTGCAATTCTGAAATTTTTTGCTTTTTCCTGCTCCTCTTAGCATGATAAAGAAGATTCAAAGAGAGTGAGATGCCAGCTCCTTTCATTCAGTCAGTAGCTTCAAACATTTCTGGTATATGAATAACATGATGTTTTTCAATGGCAAAAATCAATGAATATTGTAAATGCACAAACAGTAATTTCTCCGCATTGCAAGGTGCAATTCTGAAATTTTTTGCTTTTTCCTGCTCCTCTTAGCATGATAAAGAAGATTCAAAGAGAGTGAGATGCCAGCTCCTTTCATTCAGTCAGTAGCTTCAATCATTTCTGGACGTTTTTCAATTGCAAAAATCAATGAATATTGTAAATGCACAAACAGTAATTTCTCCGCATTGCAAGATGCAATTCTGAAATTTTTTGCTTTTTCCTGCTCCTCTTAGCATGATAAAGAAGATTCAAAGAAAGTGAGATGCCAGCTCCTTTCATTCAGTCAGTAGCTTCAATCATTTCTGGTATATGAATAACATGATGTTTTTCAATGGCAAAAATCAATGAATATTGTAAATGCACAAACTGTAATTTCTCCGCATTGCAAGGTGCAATTCTGAAATTTTTTGCTTTTTCCTGCTCCTCTTAGCATGATAAAGAAGATTCAAAGAGAGTGAGATGCCAGCTCCTTTCATTCAGTCAGTAGCTTCAATCATTTCTGGTTTATGAATAACATGATGTTTTTCAATGGCAAAAATCAATGAATATTGTAAATGCACAAACAGTAATTTATCCGCATTGCAAGGTGCAATTCTGAAATTTTTTGCTTTTTCCTGCTCCTCTTAGCATGATAAAGAAGATTGAAAGAGAGTGAGATGCCAGCTCCTTTCATTCAGTCAGTAGCTTCAAACATTTCTGGTATATGAATAACATGATGTTTTTCAATGGCAAAAATCAATGAATATTGTAAATGCACAAACAGTAATTTCTCCGCATTGCAAGGTGCAATTCTGAAATTTTTTGCTTTTTCCTGCTCCTCTTAGCATGATAAAGAAGATTCAAAGAGAGTGAGATGCCAGCTCCTTTCATTCAGTCAGTAGCTTCAAACATTTCTGGTATATGAATAACATGATGTTTTTCAATGGCAAAAATCAATGAATATTGTAAATGCACAAACAGTAATTTCTCCGCATTGCAAGGTGCAATTCTGAAATTTTTTGCTTTTTCCTGCTCCTCTTAGCATGATAAAGAAGATTCAAAGAGAGTGAGATGCCAGCTCCTTTCATTCAGTCAGTAGCTTCAATCATTTCTGGACGTTTTTCAATTGCAAAAATCAATGAATATTGTAAATGCACAAACAGTAATTTCTCCGCATTGCAAGGTGCAATTCTGAAATTTTTTGCTTTTTCCTGCTCCTCTTAGCATGATAAAGAAGATTCAAAGAGAGTGAGATGCCAGCTCCTTTCATTCAGTCAGTAGCTTCAATCATTTCTGGTATATGAATAACATGATGTTTTTCAATGGCAAAAATCAATGAATATTGTAAATGCACAAACAGTAATTTCTCCGCATTGCAAGGTGCAATTCTGAAATTTTTTGCTTTTTCCTGCTCCTCTTAGCATGATAAAGAAGATTCAAAGAGAGTGAGATGCCAGCTCCTTTCATTCAGTCAGTAGCTTCAATCATTTCTGGTTTATGAATAACATGATGTTTTTCAATGGCAAAAATCAATGAATATTGTAAATGCACAAACAGTAATTTATCCGCATTGCAAGGTGCAATTCTGAAATTTTTTGCTTTTTCCTGCTCCTCTTAGCATGATAAAGAAGATTGAAAGAGAGTGAGATGCCAGCTCCTTTCATTCAGTCAGTAGCTTCAAACATTTCTGGTATATGAATAACATGATGTTTTTCAATGGCAAAAATCAATGAATATTGTAAATGCACAAACAGTAATTTCTCCGCATTGCAAGGTGCAATTCTGAAATTTTTTGCTTTTTCCTGCTCCTCTTAGCATGATAAAGAAGATTCAAAGAGAGTGAGATGCCAGCTCCTTTCATTCAGTCAGTAGCTTCAATCATTTCTGGTATATGAATAACATGATGTTTTTCAATGGCAAAAATCAATGAATATTGTAAATGCACAAACAGTAATTTATCCGCATTGCAAGGTGCAATTCTGAAATTTTTTGCTTTTTCCTGCTCCTCTTAGCATGATAAAGAAGATTGAAAGAGAGTGAGATGCCAGCTCCTTTCATTCAGTCTGTAGCTTCAATCATTTCTGGATGTTTTTCAATGGCAAAAATCAATGAATATTGTAAATGCACAAACAGTAATTTCTCCGCATTGCAAGGTGCAATTCTGAAATTTTTTGCTTTTTCCTGCTCCTCTTAGCATTATGAAGAAGATTCAAAGAGAGTGAGATGCCAGCTCCTTTCATTCAGTCAGTAGCTTCAAACATTTCTGGTATATGAATAACATGATGTTTTTCAATGGCAAAAATCAATGAATATTGTAAATGCACAAACAGTAATTTCTCCGCATTGCAAGGTGCAATTCTGAAATTTTTTGCTTTTTCCTGCTCCTCTTAGCATGATAAAGAAGATTCAAAGAGAGTGAGATGCCAGCTCCTTTCGTTCAGTCAGTAGCTTCAATAATTTCTGGACGTTTTTCAATGGCAAAAATCATTGAATATTGTAAATGCACAAACAGTAATTTCTCCGCATTGCAAGGTGCAATTCTGAAATTTTTTACTTTTTCCTGCTCCTCTTAGCATGATAAAGAAGATTCAAAGAGAGTGAGATGCCAGCTCCTTTCATTCAGTCAGTAGCTTCAATCATTTCTGGACGTTTTTCAATGGCAAAAATCAATGAATATTGTAAATGCACAAACAGTAATTTCTCCGCATTGCAAGGTGCAATTCTGAAATTTTTTGCTTTTTCCTGCTCCTCTTAGCATGATAAAGAAGTTTCAAAGAGAGTGAGATGCCAGCTCCTTTCATTCAGTCAGTAGCTTCAATCATTTCTGGACATTTTTCAATGGCAAAAATCAATGAATATTGTAAATGCACAAACAGTAATTTCTCCGCATTGCAAGGTGCAATTCTGAAATTTTTTGCTTTTTCCTGCTCCTCTTAGCATGATAAAGAAGATTCAAAGAGAGTGAGATGCCAGCTCCTTTCATTCAGTCAGTAGCTTCAATCATTTCTGGATGTTTTTCAATGGCAAAAATCAATGAATATTGTAAATGCACAAACAGTAATTTCTCCGCATTGCAAGGTGCAATTCTGAAATTTTTTGCTTTTTCCTGCTCCTCTTAGCATTATGAAGAAGATTCAAAGAGAGTGAGATGCCAGCTCCTTTCATTCAGTCAGTAGCTTCAAACATTTCTGGTATATGAATAACATGATGTTTTTCAATGGCAAAAATCAATGAATATTGTAAATGCACAAACAGTAATTTCTCCGCATTGCAAGGTGCAATTCTGAAATTTTTTGCTTTTTCCTGCTCCTCTTAGCATGATAAAGAAGACTCAAAGAGAGTGAGATGCCAGCTCCTTTCGTTCAGTCAGTAGCTTCAATAATTTCTGGACGTTTTTCAATGGCAAAAATCATTGAATATTGTAAATGCACAAACAGTAATTTCTCCGCATTGCAAGGTGCAATTCTGAAATTTTTTGCTTTTTCCTGCTCCTCTTAGCATGATAAAGAAGATTCAAAGAGAGTGAGATGCCAGCTCCTTTCATTCAGTCAGTAGCTTCAATCATTTCTGGTATATGAATAACATGATGTTTTTCAATGGCAAAAATCAATGAATATTGTAAATGCACAAACAGTAATTTCTCCGCATTGCAAGGTGCAATTCTGAAATTTTTTGCTTTTTCCTGCTCCTCTTAGCATGATAAAGAAGATTCAAAGAGTGAGATGCCAGCTCCTTTCATTCAGTCAGTAGCTTCAATCATTTCTGGTATATGAATAACATGATGTTTTTCAATGGCAAAAATCAATGAATATTGTAAATGCACAAACAGTAATTTATCCGCATTGCAAGGTGCAATTCTGAAATTTTTTGCTTTTTCCTGCTCCTCTTAGCATGATAAAGAAGATTGAAAGAGAGTGAGATGCCAGCTCCTTTCATTCAGTCAGTAGCTTCAAACATTTCTGGTATATGAATAACATGATGTTTTTCAATGGCAAAAATCAATGAATATTGTAAATGCACAAACAGTAATTTCTCCGCATTGCAAGGTGCAATTCTGAAATTTTTTGCTTTTTCCTGCTCCTCTTAGCATGATAAAGAAGAATCAAAGAGAGTGAGATGCCAGCTCCTTTCATTCAGTCTGTAGCTTCAATCATTTCTGGATGTTTTTCAATGGCAAAAATCAATGAATATTGTAAATGCACAAACAGTAATTTCTCCGCATTGCAAGGTGCAATTCTGAAATTTTTTGCTTTTTCCTGCTCCTCTTAGCATTATGAAGAAGATTCAAAGAGAGTGAGATGCCAGCTCCTTTCATTCAGTCAGTAGCTTCAAACATTTCTGGTATATGAATAACATGATGTTTTTCAATGGCAAAAATCAATGAATATTGTAAATGCACAAACAGTAATTTCTCCGCATTGCAAGGTGCAATTCTGAAATTTTTTGCTTTTTCCTGCTCCTCTTAGCATGATAAAGAAGATTCAAAGAGAGTGAGATGCCAGCTCCTTTCGTTCAGTCAGTAGCTTCAATAATTTCTGGACGTTTTTCAATGGCAAAAATCATTGAATATTGTAAATGCACAAACAGTAATTTCTCCGCATTGCAAGGTGCAATTCTGAAATTTTTTACTTTTTCCTGCTCCTCTTAGCATGATAAAGAAGATTCAAAGAGAGTGAGATGCCAGCTCCTTTCATTCAGTCAGTAGCTTCAATCATTTCTGGACGTTTTTCAATGGCAAAAATCAATGAATATTGTAAATGCACAAACAGTAATTTCTCCGCATTGCAAGGTGCAATTCTGAAATTTTTTGCTTTTTCCTGCTCCTCTTAGCATGATAAACAAGATTCAAAGAGAGTGAGATGTCAGCTCCTTTCATTCAGTCAGTAGCTTCAATCATTTCTGGACGTTTTTCAATGGCAAAAATCAATGAATATTGTAAATGCACAAACAGTAATTTCTCCGCATTGCAAGGTGCAATTCTGAAATTTTTTGCTTTTTCCTGCTCCTCTTAGCATGATAAAGAAGATTCAAAGAGAGTGAGATGCCAGCTCCTTTCATTCAGTCAGTAGCTTCAAACATTTCTGGTATATGAATAACATGATGTTTTTCAATGGCAAAAATCAATGAATATTGTAAATGCACAAACAGTAATTTCTCCGCATTGCAAGGTGCAATTCTGAAATTTTTTGCTTTTTCCTGCTCCTCTTAGCATGATAAAGAAGATTCAAAGAGAGTGAGATGCCAGCTCCTTTCATTCAGTCAGTAGCTTCAATCATTTCTGGACGTTTTTCAATTGCAAAAATCAATGAATATTGTAAATGCACAAACAGTAATTTCTCCGCATTGCAAGGTGCAATTCTGAAATTTTTTGCTTTTTCCTGCTCCTCTTAGCATGATAAAGAAGATTCAAAGAAAGTGAGATGCCAGCTCCTTTCATTCAGTCAGTAGCTTCAATCATTTCTGGTATATGAATAACATGATGTTTTTCAATGGCAAAAATCAATGAATATTGTAAATGCACAAACTGTAATTTCTCCGCATTGCAAGGTGCAATTCTGAAATTTTTTGCTTTTTCCTGCTCCTCTTAGCATGATAAAGAAGATTCAAAGAGAGTGAGATGCCAGCTCCTTTCATTCAGTCAGTAGCTTCAATCATTTCTGGTTTATGAATAACATGATGTTTTTCAATGGCAAAAATCAATGAATATTGTAAATGCACAAACAGTAATTTATCCGCATTGCAAGGTGCAATTCTGAAATTTTTTGCTTTTTCCTGCTCCTCTTAGCATGATAAAGAAGATTGAAAGAGAGTGAGATGCCAGCTCCTTTCATTCAGTCAGTAGCTTCAAACATTTCTGGTATATGAATAACATGATGTTTTTCAATGGCAAAAATCAATGAATATTGTAAATGCACAAACAGTAATTTCTCCGCATTGCAAGGTGCAATTCTGAAATTTTTTGCTTTTTCCTGCTCCTCTTAGCATGATAAAGAAGATTCAAAGAGAGTGAGATGCCAGCTCCTTTCATTCAGTCAGTAGCTTCAAACATTTCTGGTATATGAATAACATGATGTTTTTCAATGGCAAAAATCAATGAATATTGTAAATGCACAAACAGTAATTTCTCCGCATTGCAAGGTGCAATTCTGAAATTTTTTGCTTTTTCCTGCTCCTCTTAGCATGATAAAGAAGATTCAAAGAGAGTGAGATGCCAGCTCCTTTCATTCAGTCAGTAGCTTCAATCATTTCTGGACGTTTTTCAATTGCAAAAATCAATGAATATTGTAAATGCACAAACAGTAATTTCTCCGCATTGCAAGGTGCAATTCTGAAATTTTTTGCTTTTTCCTGCTCCTCTTAGCATGATAAAGAAGATTCAAAGAGAGTGAGATGCCAGCTCCTTTCATTCAGTCAGTAGCTTCAATCATTTCTGGTATATGAATAACATGATGTTTTTCAATGGCAAAAATCAATGAATATTGTAAATGCACAAACAGTAATTTCTCCGCATTGCAAGGTGCAATTCTGAAATTTTTTGCTTTTTCCTGCTCCTCTTAGCATGATAAAGAAGATTCAAAGAGAGTGAGATGCCAGCTCCTTTCATTCAGTCAGTAGCTTCAATCATTTCTGGTTTATGAATAACATGATGTTTTTCAATGGCAAAAATCAATGAATATTGTAAATGCACAAACAGTAATTTATCCGCATTGCAAGGTGCAATTCTGAAATTTTTTGCTTTTTCCTGCTCCTCTTAGCATGATAAAGAAGATTGAAAGAGAGTGAGATGCCAGCTCCTTTCATTCAGTCAGTAGCTTCAAACATTTCTGGTATATGAATAACATGATGTTTTTCAATGGCAAAAATCAATGAATATTGTAAATGCACAAACAGTAATTTCTCCGCATTGCAAGGTGCAATTCTGAAATTTTTTGCTTTTTCCTGCTCCTCTTAGCATGATAAAGAAGATTCAAAGAGAGTGAGATGCCAGCTCCTTTCATTCAGTCAGTAGCTTCAATCATTTCTGGTATATGAATAACATGATGTTTTTCAATGGCAAAAATCAATGAATATTGTAAATGCACAAACAGTAATTTATCCGCATTGCAAGGTGCAATTCTGAAATTTTTTGCTTTTTCCTGCTCCTCTTAGCATGATAAAGAAGATTGAAAGAGAGTGAGATGCCAGCTCCTTTCATTCAGTCTGTAGCTTCAATCATTTCTGGATGTTTTTCAATGGCAAAAATCAATGAATATTGTAAATGCACAAACAGTAATTTCTCCGCATTGCAAGGTGCAATTCTGAAATTTTTTGCTTTTTCCTGCTCCTCTTAGCATTATGAAGAAGATTCAAAGAGAGTGAGATGCCAGCTCCTTTCATTCAGTCAGTAGCTTCAAACATTTCTGGTATATGAATAACATGATGTTTTTCAATGGCAAAAATCAATGAATATTGTAAATGCACAAACAGTAATTTCTCCGCATTGCAAGGTGCAATTCTGAAATTTTTTGCTTTTTCCTGCTCCTCTTAGCATGATAAAGAAGATTCAAAGAGAGTGAGATGCCAGCTCCTTTCGTTCAGTCAGTAGCTTCAATAATTTCTGGACGTTTTTCAATGGCAAAAATCATTGAATATTGTAAATGCACAAACAGTAATTTCTCCGCATTGCAAGGTGCAATTCTGAAATTTTTTACTTTTTCCTGCTCCTCTTAGCATGATAAAGAAGATTCAAAGAGAGTGAGATGCCAGCTCCTTTCATTCAGTCAGTAGCTTCAATCATTTCTGGACGTTTTTCAATGGCAAAAATCAATGAATATTGTAAATGCACAAACAGTAATTTCTCCGCATTGCAAGGTGCAATTCTGAAATTTTTTGCTTTTTCCTGCTCCTCTTAGCATGATAAAGAAGTTTCAAAGAGAGTGAGATGCCAGCTCCTTTCATTCAGTCAGTAGCTTCAATCATTTCTGGACATTTTTCAATGGCAAAAATCAATGAATATTGTAAATGCACAAACAGTAATTTCTCCGCATTGCAAGGTGCAATTCTGAAATTTTTTGCTTTTTCCTGCTCCTCTTAGCATGATAAACAAGATTCAAAGAGAGTGAGATGTCAGCTCCTTTCATTCAGTCAGTAGCTTCAATCATTTCTGGACGTTTTTCAATGGCAAAAATCAATGAATATTGTAAATGCACAAACAGTAATTTCTCCGCATTGCAAGGTGCAATTCTGAAATTTTTTGCTTTTTCCTGCTCCTCTTAGCATGATAAAGAAGATTCAAAGAGAGTGAGATGCCAGCTCCTTTCATTCAGTCAGTAGCTTCAAACATTTCTGGTATATGAATAACATGATGTTTTTCAATGGCAAAAATCAATGAATATTGTAAATGCACAAACAGTAATTTCTCCGCATTGCAAGGTGCAATTCTGAAATTTTTTGCTTTTTCCTGCTCCTCTTAGCATGATAAAGAAGATTCAAAGAGAGTGAGATGCCAGCTCCTTTCATTCAGTCAGTAGCTTCAATCATTTCTGGTATATGAATAACATGATGTTTTTCAATGGCAAAAATCAATGAATATTGTAAATGCACAAACAGTAATTTCTCCGCATTGCAAGGTGCAATTCTGAAATTTTTTGCTTTTTCCTGCTCCTCTTAGCATGATAAAGAAGATTCAAAGAGAGTGAGATGCCAGCTCCTTTCATTCAGTCAGTAGCTTCAATCATTTCTGGTTTATGAATAACATGATGTTTTTCAATGGCAAAAATCAATGAATATTGTAAATGCACAAACAGTAATTTATCCGCATTGCAAGGTGCAATTCTGAAATTTTTTGCTTTTTCCTGCTCCTCTTAGCATGATAAAGAAGATTGAAAGAGAGTGAGATGCCAGCTCCTTTCATTCAGTCAGTAGCTTCAAACATTTCTGGTATATGAATAACATGATGTTTTTCAATGGCAAAAATCAATGAATATTGTAAATGCACAAACAGTAATTTCTCCGCATTGCAAGGTGCAATTCTGAAATTTTTTGCTTTTTCCTGCTCCTCTTAGCATGATAAAGAAGATTCAAAGAGAGTGAGATGCCAGCTCCTTTCATTCAGTCAGTAGCTTCAATCATTTCTGGACGTTTTTCAATGGCAAAAATCAATGAATATTGTAAATGCACAAACAGTAATTTCTCCGCATTGCAAGGTGCAATTCTGAAATTTTTTGCTTTTTCCTGCTCCTCTTAGCATGATAAAGAAGATTCAAAGAGAGTGAGATGCCAGCTCCTTTCATTCAGTCAGTAGCTTCAGTCATTTCTGGTATATGAATAACATGATGTTTTTCAATGGCAAAAATCAATGAATTTTGTAAATGCACAAACAGTAATTTCTCCGCATTGCAAGGTGCAATTCTGAAATTTTTTGCTTTTTCCTGCTCCTCTTAGCATGATAAAGAAGATTCAAAGAGAGTGAGATGCCAGCTCCTTTCATTCAGTCAGTAGCTTCAATCATTTCTGGACGTTTTTCAATGGCAAAAATCAATGAATATTGTAAATGCACAAACAGTATTTTCTCCGCATTGCAAGGTGCAATTCTGAAATTTTTTGCTTTTTCCTGCTCCTCTTAGCATTATGAAGAAGATTCAAAGAGAGTGAGATGCCAGCTCCTTTCATTCAGTCAGTAGCTTCAAACATTTCTGGTATATGAATAACATGATGTTTTTCAATGGCAAAAATCAATGAATATTGTAAATGCACAAACAGTAATTTCTCCGCATTGCAAGGTGCAATTCTGAAATTTTTTGCTTTTTCCTGCTCCTCTTAGCATGATAAAGAAGATTCAAAGAGAGTGAGATGCCAGCTCTTTTCGTTCAGTCAGTAGCTTCAATAATTTCTGGACGTTTTTCAATGGCAAAAATCATTGAATATTGTAAATGCACAAACAGTAATTTCTCCGCATTGCAAGGTGCAATTCTGAAATTTTTTACTTTTTCCTGCTCCTCTTAGCATGATAAAGAAGATTCAAAGAGAGTGAGATGCCAGCTCCTTTCATTCAGTCAGTAGCTTCAATCATTTCTGGACGTTTTTCAATGGCAAAAATCAATGAATATTGTAAATGCACAAACAGTAATTTCTCCGCATTGCAAGGTGCAATTCTGAAATTTTTTGCTTTTTCCTGCTCCTCTTAGCATGATAAAGAAGTTTCAAAGAGAGTGAGATGCCAGCTCCTTTCATTCAGTCAGTAGCTTCAATCATTTCTGGACGTTTTTCAATGGCAAAAATCAATGAATATTGTAAATGCACAAACAGTAATTTCTCCGCATTGCAAGGTGCAATTCTGAAATTTTTTGCTTTTTCCTGCTCCTCTTAGCATGATAAACAAGATTCAAAGAGAGTGAGATGCCAGCTCCTTTCATTCAGTCAGTAGCTTCAATCATTTCTGGACGTTTTTCAATGGCAAAAATTAATGAATATTGTAAATGCACAAACAGTAATTTCTCCGCATTGCAAGGTGCAATTCTGAAATTTTTTGCTTTTTCCTGCTCCTCTTAGCATGATAAAGAAGATTCAAAGAGAGTGAGATGCCAGCTCCTTTCATTCAGTCAGTAGCTTCAAACATTTCTGGTATATGAATAACATGATGTTTTTCAATGGCAAAAATCAATGAATATTGTAAATGCACAAACAGTAATTTCTCCGCATTGCAAGGTGCAATTCTGAAATTTTTTGCTTTTTCCTGCTCCTCTTAGCATGATAAAGAAGATTCAAAGAGAGTGAGATGCCAGCTCCTTTCATTCAGTCAGTAGCTTCAATCATTTCTGGACGTTTTTCAATTGCAAAAATCAATGAATATTGTAAATGCACAAACAGTAATTTCTCCGCATTGCAAGGTGCAATTCTGAAATTTTTTGCTTTTTCCTGCTCCTCTTAGCATGATAAAGAAGATTCAAAGAGAGTGAGATGCCAGCTCCTTTCATTCAGTCAGTAGCTTCTATCATTTCTGGTATATGAATAACATGATGTTTTTCAATGGCAAAAATCAATGAATATTGTAAATGCACAAACAGTAATTTCTCCGCATTGCAAGGTGCAATTCTGAAATTTTTTGCTTTTTCCTGCTCCTCTTAGCATGATAAAGAAGATTCAAAGAGAGTGAGATGCCAGCTCCTTTCATTCAGTCAGTAGCTTCAATCATTTCTGGTATATGAATAACATGATGTTTTTCAATGGCAAAAATCAATGAATATTGTAAATGCACAAACAGTAATTTATCCGCATTGCAAGGTGCAATTCTGAAATTTTTTGCTTTTTCCTGCTCCTCTTAGCATGATAAAAAGATTGAAAGATAGTGAGATGCCAGCTCCTTTCATTCAGTCAGTAGCTTCAAACATTTCTGGTATATGAATAACATGATGTTTTTCAATGGCAAAAATCAATGAATATTGTAAATGCACAAACAGTAATTTCTCC
This sequence comes from Phyllobates terribilis, assembly GCF_046119375.1. Lineage (NCBI taxonomy): Eukaryota > Metazoa > Chordata > Amphibia > Anura > Dendrobatidae > Phyllobates > Phyllobates terribilis. The sequence goes on from NW_027368192.1 coordinate 48,289, forward strand.
GCATTGCAAGGTGCAATTCTGAAATTTTTTGCTTTTTCCTGCTCCTCTTAGCATGATAAAGAAGATTCAAAGAGAATGAGATGCCAGCTCCTTTCATTCAGTCAGTAGCTTCAATCATTTCTGGACGTTTTTCAATGGCAAAAATCAATGAATATTGTAAATGCACAAACAGTAATTTCTTCGCATTGCAAGGTGCAATTCTGAAATTTTTTGCTTTTTCCTGCTCCTCTTAGCATTATGAAGAAGATTCAAAGAGAGTGAGATGCCAGCTCCTTTCATTCAGTCAGTAGCTTCAAACATTTCTGGTATATGAATAACATGATGTTTTTCAATGGCAAAAATCAATGAATATTGTAAATGCACAAACAGTAATTTCTCCGCATTGCAAGGTGCAATTCTGAAATTTTTTGCTTTTTCCTGCTCCTCTTAGCATGATAAAGAAGATTCAAAGAGAGTGAGATGCCAGATCCTTTCATTCAGTCAGTAGCTTCAATCATTTCTGGTATATGAATAACATGATGTTTTTCAATGGCAAAAATCAATGAATATTGTAAATGCACAAACAGTAATTTCTCCGCATTGCAAGGTGCAATTCTGAAATTTTTTGCTTTTTCCTGCTCCTCTTAGCATGATAAAGAAGATTCAAAGAGAGTGAGATGCCAGCTCCTTTCATTCAGTCAGTAGCTTCAATCATTTCTGGTATATGAATAACATGATGTTTTTCAATGGCAAAAATCAATGAATATTGTAAATGCACAAACAGTAATTTATCCGCATTGCAAGGTGCAATTCTGAAATTTTTTGCTTTTTCCTGCTCCTCTTAGCATTATGAAGAAGATTCAAAGAGAGTGAGATGCCAGCTCCTTTCATTCAGTCAGTAGCTTCAAACATTTCTGGTATATGAATAACATGATGTTTTTCAATGGCAAAAATCAATGAATATTGTAAATGCACAAACAGTAATTTCTCCGCATTGCAAGGTGCAATTCTGAAATTTTTTGCTTTTTCCTGCTCCTCTTAGCATGATAAACAAGATTCAAAGAGAGTGAGATGCCAGCTCCTTTCATTCAGTCAGTAGCTTCAATCATTTCTGGACGTTTTTCAATGGCAAAAATCAATGAATATTGTAAATGCACAAACAGTAATTTCTCCGCATTGCAAGGTGCAATTCTGAAATTTTTTGCTTTTTCCTGCTCCTCTTAGCATGATAAAGAAGATTCAAAGAGAGTGAGATGCCAGCTCCTTTTATTCAGTCAGTAGCTTCAAACATTTCTGGTATATGAATAACATGATGTTTTTCAATGGCAAAAATCAATGAATATTGTAAATGCACAAACAGTAATTTCTCCGCATTGCAAGGTGCAATTCTGAAATTTTTTGCTTTTTCCTGCTCCTCTTAGCATGATAAAGAAGATTCAAAGAGAGTGAGATGCCAGCTCCTTTCATTCAGTCAGTAGCTTCAATCATTTCTGGATGTTTTTCAATGGCAAAAATCAATGAATATTGTAAATGCACAAACAGTAATTTCTCCGCATTGCAAGGTGCAATTCTGAAATTTTTTGCTTTTTCCTGCTCCTCTTAGCATGATAAAGAAGATTCAAAGAGAGTGAGATGCCAGCTCCTTTCATTCAGTCAGTAGCTTCAATCATTTCTGGACGTTTTTCAATGGCAAAAACCAATGAATATTGTAAATGCACAAACAGTAATTTCTCCGCATTGCAAGGTGCAATTCTGAAATTTTTTGCTTTTTCCTGCTCCTCTTAGCATGATAAAGAAGATTCAAAGAGAGTGAGATGCCAGCTCCTTTCATTCAGTCAGTACCTTCAATCATTTCTGGACGTTTTTCAATGGCAAAAATCAATGAATATTGTAAATGCACAAACAGTAATTTCTCCGCATTGCAAGGTGCAATTCTGAAATTTTTTGCTTTTTCCCGCTCCTCTTAGCATGATAAAGAAGATTCAAAGAGAGTGAGGTGCCAGCTCCTTTCATTCAGTCAGTAGCTTCAAACATTTCTGGTATATGAATAACATGTTTTTCAATGGCAAAAATCAATGAATATTGTAAATGCACAAACAGTAATTTCTCCGCATTGCAAGGTGCAATTCTGAAATTTTTTGCTTTTATCTGCTCCTCTTAGCATGATAAGAAGATTCAAAGAGAGTGAGATGCCAGCTCCTTTCATTCAGTCAGTAGCTTCAATCATTTCTGGATGTTTTTCAATGGCAAAAATCAATGAATATTGTAAATGCACAAACAGCAATTTCTCCGCATTGCAAGGTGCAATTCTGAAATTTTTTGCTTTTTCCTGCTCCTCTTAGCATGATAAAGAAGATTCAAAGAGAGTGAGATGTCAGCTCCTTTCATTCAGTCAGTAGCTTCAAACATTTCTGGTATATGAATAACATGATGTTTTTCAATGGCAAAAATCAATGAATATTGTAAATGCACAAACAGTAATTTCTCCGCATTGCAAGGTGCAATTCTGAAATTTTTTGCTTTTTCCTGCTCCTCTTAGCATGATAAAGAAGATTCAAAGAGAGTGAGATGCCAGCTCCTTTCATTCAGTCAGTAGCTTCAATCATTTCTGGATGTTTTTCAATGGCAAAAATCAATGAATATTGTAAATGCACAAACAGTAATTTCTCCGCATTGCAAGGTGCAATTCTGAAATTTTTTGCTTTTTCCTGCTCCTCTTAGCATGATAAAGAAGATTCAAAGAGAGTGAGATGCCAGCTCCTTTCGTTCAGTCAGTAGCTTCAATCATTTCTGGACGTTTTTCAATGGCAAAAATCATTGAATATTATAAATGCACAAACAGTAATTTCTCCGCATTGCAAGGTGCAATTCTGAAATTTTTTGCTTTTTCCCGCTCCTCTTAGCATGATAAAGAAGATTCAAAGAGAGTGAGGTGCCAGCTCCTTTCATTCAGTCAGTAGCTTCAAACATTTCTGGTATATGAATAACATGTTTTTCAATGGCAAAAATCAATGAATATTGTAAATGCACAAACAGTAATTTCTCCGCATTGCAAGGTGCAATTCTGAAATTTTTTGCTTTTTCCTGCTCCTCTTAGCATGATAAAGAAGATTCAAAGAGAGTGAGATGCCAGCTCCTTTCATTCAGTCAGTAGCTTCAATCATTTCTGGACGTTTTTCAATGGCAAAAATCAATGAATATTGTAAATGCACAAACAGTAATTTCTCCGCATTGCAAGGTGCAATTCTGAAATTTTTTGCTTTTTCCTGCTCCTCTTAGCATGATAAAGAAGATTCAAAGAGAGTGAGATGTCAGCTCCTTTCATTCAGTCAGTAGCTTCAAACATTTCTGGTATATGAATAACATGATGT
>NW_027368193.1:0-51636 GCF_046119375.1 Phyllobates terribilis
ATGCCAGCTCCTTTCATTCAGTCAGTAGCTTCAAACATTTCTGGTATATGAAAAACATGTTTTTCAATGGCAAAAATCAATGAATATTGTAAATGCACAAACAGTAATATCTCCACATTGCAAGGTGCAATTCTGAAATTTTTTGCTTTTTCCTGCTAATCCTAGCATGATAAAGAAGATTCAAAGAGAGTGAGATGCCAGCTCCTTTCATTCAGTCAGTAGCTTCAAACATTTCTGGTATATGAAAAACATGTTTTTCAATGGCAAAAATCAATGAATATTGTAAATGCACAAACAGTAATATCTCCACATTGCACGGTGCAATTCTGAAATTTTTAGCTTTTTCCTGTTAATCCTAGCATGATAAAGAAGATTCAAAGAGAGTGAGATGCCAGCTCCTTTCATTCAGTCAGTAGCTTCAAACATTTCTGGTATATGAAAAACATGTTTTTCAATGGCAAAAATCAATGGATATTGTAAATGCACAAACAGTAATATCTCCACATTGCAAGGTGCAATTCTGAAATTTTTTGCTTTTTCCTGCTAATCCTAGCATGATAAAGAAGATTCAAAGAGAGTGAGATGCCAGCTCCTTTCATTCAGTCAGTAGCTTCAAACATTTCTGGTATATGAAAAACATGTTTTTCAATGGCAAAAATCAATGAATATTGTAAATGCACAAACAGTAATATCTCCACATTGCACGGTGCAATTCTGAAATTTTTAGCTTTTTCCTGTTAATCCTAGCATGATAAAGAAGATTCAAAGAGAGTGAGATGCCAGCTCCTTTCATTCAGTCAGTAGCTTCAAACATTTCTGGTATATGAAAAACATGTTTTTCAATGGCAAAAATCAATGAATATTGTAAATGCACAAACAGTAATATCTCCACATTGCAAGGTGCAATTCTGAAATTTTTTGTTTTTTCCTGTTAATCCTAGCATGATAAAGAAGATTCAAAGAGAGTGAGATGCCAGCTCCTTTCATTCAGTCAGTAGCTTCAAACATTTCTGGTATATGAAAAACGTTTTTCAATGGCAAAAATCAATGAATATTGTAAATGCACAAACAGTAATATCTCCACATTGCAAGGTGCAATTCTGAAATTTTTTGCTTTTTCCTGCTAATCCTAGCATGATAAAGAAGATTCAAAGAGAGTGAGATGCCAGCTCCTTTCATTCAGTCAGTAGCTTCAAACATTTCTGGTATATGAAAAACATGTTTTTCAATGGCAAAAATCAATGAATATTGTAAATGCACAAACAGTAATATCTCCACATTGCAAGGTGCAATTCTGAAATTTTTTGCTTTTTCCTGCTAATCCTAGCATGATAAAGAAGATTCAAAGAGAGTGAGATGCCAGCTCCTTTCATTCAGTCAGTAGCTTCAAACATTTCTGGTATATGAAAAACATGTTTTTCAATGGCAAAAATCAATGAATATTGTAAATGCACAAACAGTAATATCTCCACATTGCACGGTGCAATTCTGAAATTTTTAGCTTTTTCCTGTTAATCCTAGCATGATAAAGAAGATTCAAAGAGAGTGAGATGCCAGCTCCTTTCATTCAGTCAGTAGCTTCAAACATTTCTGGTATATGAAAAACATGTTTTTCAATGGCAAAAATCAATGAATATTGTAGATGCACAAACAATAATATCTCCACATTGCAAGGTGCAATTCTGAAATTTTTTGCTTTTTCCTGCTAATCCTAGCATGATAAAGAAGATTCAAAGAGAGTGAGATGCCAGCTCCTTTCATTCAGTCAGTAGCTTCAAACATTTCTGGTATATGAAAAACATGTTTTTCAATGGCAAAAATCAATGAATATTGTAAATGCACAAACAGTAATATCTCCACATTGCACGGTGCAATTCTGAAATTTTTAGCTTTTTCCTGTTAATCCTAGCATGATAAAGAAGATTCAAAGAGAGTGAGATGCCAGCTCCTTTCATTCAGTCAGTAGCTTCAAACATTTCTGGTATATGAAAAACATGTTTTTCAATGGCAAAAATCAATGAATATTGTAAATGCACAAACAGTAATATCTCCACATTGCAAGGTGCAATTCTGAAATTTTTTGCTTTTTCCTGCTAATCCTAGCATGATAAAGAAGATTCAAAGAGAGTGAGATGCCAGCTCCTTTCATTCAGTCAGTAGCTTCAAACATTTCTGGTATATGAAAAACATGTTTTTCAATGGCAAAAATCAATGAATATTGTAAATGCACAAACAGTAATATCTCCACATTGCACGGTGCAATTCTGAAATTTTTAGCTTTTTCCTGTTAATCCTAGCATGATAAAGAAGATTCAAAGAGAGTGAGATGCCAGCTCCTTTCATTCAGTCAGTAGCTTCAAACATTTCTGGTATATGAAAAACATGTTTTTCAATGGCAAAAATCAATGAATATTGTAAATGCACAAACAGTAATATCTCCACATTGCAAGGTGCAATTCTGAAATTTTTTGCTTTTTCCTGTTAATCCTAGCATGATAAAGAAGATTCAAAGAGAGTGAGATGCCAGCTCCTTTCATTCAGTCAGTAGCTTCAAACATTTCTGGTATATGAAAAACGTTTTTCAATGGCAAAAATCAATGAATATTGTAAATGCACAAACAGTAATATCTCCACATTGCACGGTGCAATTCTGAAATTTTTAGCTTTTTCCTGTTAATCCTAGCATGATAAAGAAGATTCAAAGAGAGTGAGATGCCAGCTCCTTTCATTCAGTCAGTAGCTTCAAACATTTCTGGTATATGAAAAACATGTTTTTCAATGGCAAAAATCAATGAATATTGTAAATGCACAAACAGTAATATCTCCACATTGCAAGGTGCAATTCTGAAATTTTTTGCTTTTTCCTGTTAATCCTAGCATGATAAAGAAGATTCAAAGAGTGAGATGCCAGCTCCTTTCATTCAGTCAGTAGCTTCAAACATTTCTGGTATATGAAAAACATGTTTTTCAATGGCAAAAATCAATGAATATTGTAAATGCACAAACAGTAATATCTCCACATTGCAAGGTGCAATTCTGAAATTTTTTGCTTTTTCCTGCTAATCCTAGCATGATAAAGAAGATTCAAAGAGAGTGAGATGCCAGCTCCTTTCATTCAGTCAGTAGCTTCAAACATTTCTGGTATATGAAAAACATGTTTTTCAATGGCAAAAATCAATGAATATTGTAAATGCACAAACAGTAATATCTCCACATTGCACGGTGCAATTCTGAAATTTTTAGCTTTTTCCTGTTAATCCTAGCATGATAAAGAAGATTCAAAGAGAGTGAGATGCCAGCTCCTTTCATTCAGTCAGTAGCTTCAAACATTTCTGGTATATGAAAAACATGTTTTTCAATGGCAAAAATCAATGAATATTGTAAATGCACAAACAGTAATATCTCCACATTGCAAGGTGCAATTCTGAAATTTTTTGCTTTTTCCTGCTAATCCTAGCATGATAAAGAAGATTCAAAGAGAGTGAGATGCCAGCTCCTTTCATTCAGTCAGTAGCTTCAAACATTTCTGGTATATGAAAAACATGTTTTTCAATGGCAAAAATCAATGAATATTGTAAATGCACAAACAGTAATATCTCCACATTGCAAGGTGCAATTCTGAAATTTTTAGCTTTTTCCTGTTAATCCTAGCATGATAAAGAAGATTCAAAGAGAGTGAGATGCCAGCTCCTTTCATTCAGTCAGTAGCTTCAAACATTTCTGGTATATGAAAAACATGTTTTTCAATGGCAAAAATCAATGAATATTGTAAATGCACAAACAGTAATATCTCCACATTGCAAGGTGCAATTCTGAAATTTTTTGCTTTTTCCTGTTAATCCTAGCATGATAAAGAAGATTCAAAGAGAGTGAGATGCCAGCTCCTTTCATTCAGTCAGTAGCTTCAAACATTTCTGGTATATGAAAAACGTTTTTCAATGGCAAAAATCAATGAATATTGTAAATGCACAAACAGTAATATCTCCACATTGCAAGGTGCAATTCTGAAATTTTTTGCTTTTTCCTGCTAATCCTAGCATGATAAAGAAGATTCAAAGAGAGTGAGATGCCAGCTCCTTTCATTCAGTCAGTAGCTTCAAACATTTCTGGTATATGAAAAACATGTTTTTCAATGGCAAAAATCAATGAATATTGTAAATGCACAAACAGTAATATCTCCACATTGCACGGTGCAATTCTGAAATTTTTAGCTTTTTCCTGTTAATCCTAGCATGATAAAGAAGATTCAAAGAGAGTGAGATGCCAGCTCCTTTCATTCAGTCAGTAGCTTCAAACATTTCTGGTATCTGAAAAACATGTTTTTCAATGGCAAAAATCAATGAATATTGTAAATGCACAAACAGTAATATCTCCACATTGCAAGGTGCAATTCTGAAATTTTTTGCTTTTTCCTGCTAATCCTAGCATGATAAAGAAGATTCAAAGAGAGTGAGATGCCAGCTCCTTTCATTCAGTCAGTAGCTTCAAACATTTCTGGTATATGAAAAACCTGTTTTTCAATGGCAAAAATCAATGAATATTGTAAATGCACAAACAGTAATATCTCCACATTGCAAGGTGCAATTCTGAAATTTTTTGCTTTTTCCTGCTAATCCTAGCATGATAAAGAAGATTCAAAGAGAGTGAGATGCCAGCTCCTTTCATTCAGTCAGTAGCTTCAAACATTTCTGGTATATGAAAAACATGTTTTTCAATGGCAAAAATCAATGAATATTGTAAATGCACAAACAGTAATATCTCCACATTGCAAGGTGCAATTCTGAAATTTTTTGCTTTTTCCTGTTAATCCTAGCATGATAAAGAAGATTCAAAGAGAGTGAGATGCCAGCTCCTTTCATTCAGTCAGTAGCTTCAAACATTTCTGGTATATGAAAAACGTTTTTCAATGGCAAAAATCAATGAATATTGTAAATGCACAAACAGTAATATCTCCACATTGCAAGGTGCAATTCTGAAATTTTTTGCTTTTTCCTGCTAATCCTAGCATGATAAAGAAGATTCAAAGAGAGTGAGATGCCAGCTCCTTTCATTCAGTCAGTAGCTTCAAACATTTCTGGTATATGAAAAACATGTTTTTCAATGGCAAAAATCAATGAATATTGTAAATGCACAAACAGTAATATCTCCACATTGCACGGTGCAATTCTGAAATTTTTAGCTTTTTCCTGTTAATCCTAGCATGATAAAGAAGATTCAAAGAGAGTGAGATGCCAGCTCCTTTCATTCAGTCAGTAGCTTCAAACATTTCTGGTATATGAAAAACATGTTTTTCAATGGCAAAAATCAATGAATATTGTAAATGCACAAACAGTAATATCTCCACATTGCAAGGTGCAATTCTGAAATTTTTTGCTTTTTCCTGCTAATCCTAGCATGATAAAGAAGATTCAAAGAGAGTGAGATGCCAGCTCCTTTCATTCAGTCAGTAGCTTCAAACATTTCTGGTATATGAAAAACATGTTTTTCAATGGCAAAAATCAATGAATATTGTAAATGCACAAACAGTAATATCTCCACATTGCACGGTGCAATTCTGAAATTTTTAGCTTTTTCCTGTTAATCCTAGCATGATAAAGAAGATTCAAAGAGAGTGAGATGCCAGCTCCTTTCATTCAGTCAGTAGCTTCAAACATTTCTGGTATATGAAAAACATGTTTTTCAATGGCAAAAATCAATGAATATTGTAAATGCACAAACAGTAATATCTCCACATTGCAAGGTGCAATTCTGAAATTTTTTGCTTTTTCCTGCTAATCCTAGCATGATAAAGAAGATTCAAAGAGAGTGAGATGCCAGCTCCTTTCATTCAGTCAGTAGCTTCAAACATTTCTGGTATATGAAAAACATGTTTTTCAATGGCAAAAATCAATGAATATTGTAAATGCACAAACAGTAATATCTCCACATTGCACGGTGCAATTCTGAAATTTTTAGCTTTTTCCTGTTAATCCTAGCATGATAAAGAAGATTCAAAGAGAGTGAGATGCCAGCTCCTTTCATTCAGTCAGTAGCTTCAAACATTTCTGGTATATGAAAAACATGTTTTTCAATGGCAAAAATCAATGAATATTGTAAATGCACAAACAGTAATATCTCCACATTGCAAGGTGCAATTCTGAAATTTTTTGCTTTTTCCTGCTAATCCTAGCATGATAAAGAAGATTCAAAGAGAGTGAGATGCCAGCTCCTTTCATTCAGTCAGTAGCTTCAAACATTTCTGGTATATGAAAAACATGTTTTTCAATGGCAAAAATCAATGAATATTGTAAATGCACAAACAGTAATATCTCCACATTGCACGGTGCAATTCTGAAATTTTTAGCTTTTTCCTGTTAATCCTAGCATGATAAAGAAGATTCAAAGAGAGTGAGATGCCAGCTCCTTTCATTCAGTCAGTAGCTTCAAACATTTCTGGTATATGAAAAACATGTTTTTCAATGGCAAAAATCAATGAATATTGTAAATGCACAAACAGTAATATCTCCACATTGCAAGGTGCAATTCTGAAATTTTTTGCTTTTTCCTGCTAATCCTAGCATGATAAAGAAGATTCAAAGAGAGTGAGATGCCAGCTCCTTTCATTCAGTCAGTAGCTTCAAACATTTCTGGTATATGAAAAACATGTTTTTCAATGGCAAAAATCAATGAATATTGTAAATGCACAAACAGTAATATCTCCACATTGCACGGTGCAATTCTGAAATTTTTAGCTTTTTCCTGTTAATCCTAGCATGATAAAGAAGATTCAAAGAGAGTGAGATGCCAGCTCCTTTCATTCAGTCAGTAGCTTCAAACATTTCTGGTATATGAAAAACATGTTTTTCAATGGCAAAAATCAATGAATATTGTAAATGCACAAACAGTAATATCTCCACATTGCAAGGTGCAATTCTGAAATTTTTTGCTTTTTCCTGCTAATCCTAGCATGATAAAGAAGATTCAAAGAGAGTGAGATGCCAGCTCCTTTCATTCAGTCAGTAGCTTCAAACATTTCTGGTATATGAAAAACATGTTTTTCAATGGCAAAAATCAATGAATATTGTAAATGCACAAACAGTAATATCTCCACATTGCACGGTGCAATTCTGAAATTTTTAGCTTTTTCCTGTTAATCCTAGCATGATAAAGAAGATTCAAAGAGAGTGAGATGCCAGCTCCTTTCATTCAGTCAGTAGCTTCAAACATTTCTGGTATATGAAAAACATGTTTTTCAATGGCAAAAATCAATGAATATTGTAAATGCACAAACAGTAATATCTCCACATTGCAAGGTGCAATTCTGAAATTTTTTGCTTTTTCCTGCTAATCCTAGCATGATAAAGAAGATTCAAAGAGAGTGAGATGCCAGCTCCTTTCATTCAGTCAGTAGCTTCAAACATTTCTGGTATATGAAAAACATGTTTTTCAATGGCAAAAATCAATGAATATTGTAAATGCACAAACAGTAATATCTCCACATTGCACGGTGCAATTCTGAAATTTTTAGCTTTTTCCTGTTAATCCTAGCATGATAAAGAAGATTCAAAGAGAGTGAGATGCCAGCTCCTTTCATTCAGTCAGTAGCTTCAAACATTTCTGGTATATGAAAAACATGTTTTTCAATGGCAAAAATCAATGAATATTGTAAATGCACAAACAGTAATATCTCCACATTGCAAGGTGCAATTCTGAAATTTTTTGCTTTTTCCTGCTAATCCTAGCATGATAAAGAAGATTCAAAGAGAGTGAGATGCCAGCTCCTTTCATTCAGTCAGTAGCTTCAAACATTTCTGGTATATGAAAAACATGTTTTTCAATGGCAAAAATCAATGAATATTGTAAATGCACAAACAGTAATATCTCCACATTGCACGGTGCAATTCTGAAATTTTTAGCTTTTTCCTGTTAATCCTAGCATGATAAAGAAGATTCAAAGAGAGTGAGATGCCAGCTCCTTTCATTCAGTCAGTAGCTTCAAACATTTCTGGTATATGAAAAACATGTTTTTCAATGGCAAAAATCAATGAATATTGTAAATGCACAAACAGTAATATCTCCACATTGCAAGGTGCAATTCTGAAATTTTTTGCTTTTTCCTGCTAATCCTAGCATGATAAAGAAGATTCAAAGAGAGTGAGATGCCAGCTCCTTTCATTCAGTCAGTAGCTTCAAACATTTCTGGTATATGAAAAACATGTTTTTCAATGGCAAAAATCAATGAATATTGTAAATGCACAAACAGTAATATCTCCACATTGCACGGTGCAATTCTGAAATTTTTAGCTTTTTCCTGTTAATCCTAGCATGATAAAGAAGATTCAAAGAGAGTGAGATGCCAGCTCCTTTCATTCAGTCAGTAGCTTCAAACATTTCTGGTATATGAAAAACATGTTTTTCAATGGCAAAAATCAATGAATATTGTAAATGCACAAACAGTAATATCTCCACATTGCAAGGTGCAATTCTGAAATTTTTTGCTTTTTCCTGTTAATCCTAGCATGATAAAGAAGATTCAAAGAGAGTGAGATGCCAGCTCCTTTCATTCAGTCAGTAGCTTCAAACATTTCTGGTATATGAAAAACGTTTTTCAATGGCAAAAATCAATGAATATTGTAAATGCACAAACAGTAATATCTCCACATTGCAAGGTGCAATTCTGAAATTTTTTGCTTTTTCCTGCTAATCCTAGCATGATAAAGAAGATTCAAAGAGAGTGAGATGCCAGCTCCTTTCATTCAGTCAGTAGCTTCAAACATTTCTGGTATATGAAAAACATGTTTTTCAATGGCAAAAATCAATGAATATTGTAAATGCACAAACAGTAATATCTCCACATTGCACGGTGCAATTCTGAAATTTTTAGCTTTTTCCTGTTAATCCTAGCATGATAAAGAAGATTCAAAGAGAGTGAGATGCCAGCTCCTTTCATTCAGTCAGTAGCTTCAAACATTTCTGGTATATGAAAAACATGTTTTTCAATGGCAAAAATCAATGAATATTGTAAATGCACAAACAGTAATATCTCCACATTGCAAGGTGCAATTCTGAAGATTTTTGCTTTTTCCTGCTAATCCTAGCATGATAAAGAAGATTCAAAGAGAGTGAGATGCCAGCTCCTTTCATTCAGTCAGTAGCTTCAAACATTTCTGGTATATGAAAAACCTGTTTTTCAATGGCAAAAATCAATGAATATTGTAAATGCACAAACAGTAATATCTCCACATTGCAAGGTGCAATTCTGAAATTTTTTGCTTTTTCCTGCTAATCCTAGCATGATAAAGAAGATTCAAAGAGAGTGAGATGCCAGCTCCTTTCATTCAGTCAGTAGCTTCAAACATTTCTGGTATATGAAAAACATGTTTTTCAATGGCAAAAATCAATGAATATTGTAAATGCACAAACAGTAATATTTCCACATTGCACGGTGCAATTCTGAAATTTTTAGCTTTTTCCTGTTAATCCTAGCATGATAAAGAAGATTCAAAGAGAGTGAGATGCCAGCTCCTTTCATTCAGTCAGTAGCTTCAAACATTTCTGGTATATGAAAAACATGTTTTTCAATGGCAAAAATCAATGAATATTGTAAATGCACAAACAGTAATATCTCCACATTGCACGGTGCAATTCTGAAATTTTTAGCTTTTTCCTGTTAATCCTAGCATGATAAAGAAGATTCAAAGAGAGTGAGATGCCAGCTCCTTTCATTCAGTCAGTAGCTTCAAACATTTCTGGTATATGAAAAACATGTTTTTCAATGGCAAAAATCAATGAATATTGTAAATGCACAAACAGTAATATCTCCACATTGCACGGTGCAATTCTGAAATTTTTTGCTTTTTCCTGCTAATCCTAGCATGATAAAGAAGATTCAAAGAGAGTGAGATGCCAGCTCCTTTCATTCAGTCAGTAGCTTCAAACATTTCTGGTATATGAAAAACATGTTTTTCAATGGCAAAAATCAATGAATATTGTAAATGCACAAACAGTAATATCTCCACATTGCACGGTGCAATTCTGAAATTTTTAGCTTTTTCCTGTTAATCCTAGCATGATAAAGAAGATTCAAAGAGAGTGAGATGCCAGCTCCTTTCATTCAGTCAGTAGCTTCAAACATTTCTGGTATATGAAAAACATGTTTTTCAATGGCAAAAATCAATGAATATTGTAAATGCACAAACAGTAATATCTCCACATTGCAAGGTGCAATTCTGAAATTTTTTGCTTTTTCCTGCTAATCCTAGCATGATAAAGAAGATTCAAAGAGAGTGAGATGCCAGCTCCTTTCATTCAGTCAGTAGCTTCAAACATTTCTGGTATATGAAAAACATGTTTTTCAATGGCAAAAATCAATGAATATTGTAAATGCACAAACAGTAATATCTCCACATTGCACGGTGCAATTCTGAAATTTTTAGCTTTTTCCTGTTAATCCTAGCATGATAAAGAAGATTCAAAGAGAGTGAGATGCCAGCTCCTTTCATTCAGTCAGTAGCTTCAAACATTTCTGGTATATGAAAAACATGTTTTTCAATGGCAAAAATCAATGAATATTGTAAATGCACAAACAGTAATATCTCCACGTTGCAAGGTGCAATTCTGAAATTTTTTGCTTTTTCCTGCTAATCCTAGCATGATAAAGAAGATTCAAAGAGAGTGAGATGCCAGCTCCTTTCATTCAGTCAGTAGCTTCAAACATTTCTGGTATATGAAAAACATGTTTTTCAATGGCAAAAATCAATGAATATTGTAAATGCACAAACAGTAATATCTCCACATTGCACGGTGCAATTCTGAAATTTTTAGCTTTTTCCTGTTAATCCTAGCATGATAAAGAAGATTCAAAGAGAGTGAGATGCCAGCTCCTTTCATTCAGTCAGTAGCTTCAAACATTTCTGGTATATGAAAAACATGTTTTTCAATGGCAAAAATCAATGAATATTGTAAATGCACAAACAGTAATATCTCCACATTGCAAGGTGCAATTCTGAAATTTTTTGCTTTTTCCTGCTAATCCTAGCATGATAAAGAAGATTCAAAGAGAGTGAGATGCCAGCTCCTTTCATTCAGTCAGTAGCTTCAAACATTTCTGGTATATGAAAAACATGTTTTTCAATGGCAAAAATCAATGAATATTGTAAATGCACAAACAGTAATATCTCCACATTGCACGGTGCAATTCTGAAATTTTTAGCTTTTTCCTGTTAATCCTAGCATGATAAAGAAGATTCAAAGAGAGTGAGATGCCAGCTCCTTTCATTCAGTCAGTAGCTTCAAACATTTCTGGTATATGAAAAACATGTTTTTCAATGGCAAAAATCAATGAATATTGTAAATGCACAAACAGTAATATCTCCACATTGCAAGGTGCAATTCTGAAATTTTTTGCTTTTTCCTGTTAATCCTAGCATGATAAAGAAGATTCAAAGAGAGTGAGATGCCAGCTCCTTTCATTCAGTCAGTAGCTTCAAACATTTCTGGTATATGAAAAACGTTTTTCAATGGCAAAAATCAATGAATATTGTAAATGCACAAACAGTAATATCTCCACATTGCAAGGTGCAATTCTGAAATTTTTTGCTTTTTCCTGCTAATCCTAGCATGATAAAGAAGATTCAAAGAGAGTGAGATGCCAGCTCCTTTCATTCAGTCAGTAGCTTCAAACATTTCTGGTATATGAAAAACATGTTTTTCAATGGCAAAAATCAATGAATATTGTAAATGCACAAACAGTAATATCTCCACATTGCACGGTGCAATTCTGAAATTTTTAGCTTTTTCCTGTTAATCCTAGCATGATAAAGAAGATTCAAAGAGAGTGAGATGCCAGCTCCTTTCATTCAGTCAGTAGCTTCAAACATTTCTGGTATATGAAAAACATGTTTTTCAATGGCAAAAATCAATGAATATTGTAAATGCACAAACAGTAATATCTCCACATTGCAAGGTGCAATTCTGAAATTTTTTGCTTTTTCCTGCTAATCCTAGCATGATAAAGAAGATTCAAAGAGAGTGAGATGCCAGCTCCTTTCATTCAGTCAGTAGCTTCAACCATTTCTGGTATATGAAAAACATGTTTTTCAATGGCAAAAATCAATGAATATTGTAAATGCACAAACAGTAATATCTCCACATTGCACGGTGCAATTCTGAAATTTTAAGCTTTTTCCTGTTAATCCTAGCATGATAAAGAAGATTCAAAGAGAGTGAGATGCCAGCTCCTTTCATTCAGTCAGTAGCTTCAAACATTTCTGGTATATGAAAAACATGTTTTTCAATGGCAAAAATCAATGAATATTGTAAATGCACAAACAGTAATATCTCCACATTGCAAGGTGCAATTCTGAAATTTTTTGCTTTTTCCTGTTAATCCTAGCATGATAAAGAAGATTCAAAGAGAGTGAGATGCCAGCTCCTTTCATTCAGTCAGTAGCTTCAAACATTTCTGGTATATGAAAAACGTTTTTCAATGGCAAAAATCAATGAATATTGTAAATGCACAAACAGTAATATCTCCACATTGCAAGGTGCAATTCTGAAATTTTTTGCTTTTTCCTGCTAATCCTAGCATGATAAAGAAGATTCAAAGAGAGTGAGATGCCAGCTCCTTTCATTCAGTCAGTAGCTTCAAACATTTCTGGTATATGAAAAACATGTTTTTCAATGGCAAAAATCAATGAATATTGTAAATGCACAAACAGTAATATCTCCACATTGCACGGTGCAATTCTGAAATTTTTAGCTTTTTCTTGTTAATCCTAGCATGATAAAGAAGATTCAAAGAGAGTGAGATGCCAGCTCCTTTCATTCAGTCAGTAGCTTCAAACATTTCTGGTATATGAAAAACATGTTTTTCAATGGCAAAAATCAATGAATATTGTAAATGCACAAACAGTAATATCTCCACATTGCAAGGTGCAATTCTGAAATTTTTTGCTTTTTCCTGCTAATCCTAGCATGATAAAGAAGATTCAAAGAGAGTGAGATGCCAGCTCCTTTCATTCAGTCAGTAGCTTCAAACATTTCTGGTATATGAAAAACATGTTTTTCAATGGCAAAAATCAATGAATATTGTAAATGCACAAACAGTAATATCTCCACATTGCACGGTGCAATTCTGAAATTTTTAGCTTTTTCCTGTTAATCCTAGCATGATAAAGAAGATTCAAAGAGAGTGAGATGCCAGCTCCTTTCATTCAGTCAGTAGCTTCAAACATTTCTGGTATATGAAAAACATGTTTTTCAATGGCAAAAATCAATGAATATTGTAAATGCACAAACAGTAATATCTCCACATTGCAAGGTGCAATTCTGAAATTTTTTGCTTTTTCCTGCTAATCCTAGCATGATAAAGAAGATTCAAAGAGAGTGAGATGCCAGCTCCTTTCATTCAGTCAGTAGCTTCAAACATTTCTGGTATATGAAAAACATGTTTTTCAATGGCAAAAATCAATGAATATTGTAAATGCACAAACAGTAATATCTCCACATTGCACGGTGCAATTCTGAAATTTTTAGCTTTTTCCTGTTAATCCTAGCATGATAAAGAAGATTCAAAGAGAGTGAGATGCCAGCTCCTTTCATTCAGTCAGTAGCTTCAAACATTTCTGGTATATGAAAAACATGTTTTTCAATGGCAAAAATCAATGAATATTGTAAATGCACAAACAGTAATATCTCCACATTGCAAGGTGCAATTCTGAAATTTTTTGCTTTTTCCTGCTAATCCTAGCATGATAAAGAAGATTCAAAGAGAGTGAGATGCCAGCTCCTTTCATTCAGTCAGTAGCTTCAAACATTTCTGGTATATGAAAAACATGTTTTTCAATGGCAAAAATCAATGAATATTGTAAATGCACAAACAGTAATATCTCCACATTGCACGGTGCAATTCTGAAATTTTAAGCTTTTTCCTGTTAATCCTAGCATGATAAAGAAGATTCAAAGAGAGTGAGATGCCAGCTCCTTTCATTCAGTCAGTAGCTTCAAACATTTCTGGTATATGAAAAACATGTTTTTCAATGGCAAAAATCAATGAATATTGTAAATGCACAAACAGTAATATCTCCACATTGCACGGTGCAATTCTGAAATTTTTAGCTTTTTCCTGTTAATCCTAGCATGATAAAGAAGATTCAAAGAGAGTGAGATGCCAGCTCCTTTCATTCAGTCAGTAGCTTCAAACATTTCTGGTATATGAAAAACGTTTTTCAATGGCAAAAATCAATGAATATTGTAAATGCACAAACAGTAATATCTCCACATTGCAAGGTGCAATTCTGAAATTTTTTGCTTTTTCCTGTTAATCCTAGCATGATAAAGAAGATTCAAAGAGAGTGAGATGCCAGCTCCTTTCATTCAGTCAGTAGCTTCAAACATTTCTGGTATATGAAAAACATGTTTTTCAATGGCAAAAATCAATGAATATTGTAAATGCACAAACAGATATCTCCACATTGCAAGGTGCAATTCTGAAATTTTTTGCTTTTTCCTGCTAATCCTAGCATGATAAAGAAGATTCAAAGAGAGTGAGATGCCAGCTCCTTTCATTCAGTCAGTAGCTTCAAACATTTCTGGTATATGAAAAACATGTTTTTCAATGGCAAAAATCAATGAATATTGTAAATGCACAAACAGTAATATCTCCACATTGCAAGGTGCAATTCTGAAATTTTTTGCTTTTTCCTGCTAATCCTAGCATGATAAAGAAGATTCAAAGAGAGTGAGATGCCAGCTCCTTTCATTCAGTCAGTAGCTTCAAACATTTCTGGTATATGAAAAACATGTTTTTCAATGGCAAAAATCAATGAATATTGTAAATGCACAAACAGTAATATCTCCACATTGCACGGTGCAATTCTGAAATTTTTAGCTTTTTCCTGTTAATCCTAGCATGATAAAGAAGATTCAAAGAGAGTGAGATGCCAGCTCCTTTCATTCAGTCAGTAGCTTCAAACATTTCTGGTATATGAAAAACATGTTTTTCAATGGCAAAAATCAATGAATATTGTAAATGCACAAACAGTAATATCTCCACATTGCAAGGTGCAATTCTGAAATTTTTTGCTTTTTCCTGCTAATCCTAGCATGATAAAGAAGATTCAAAGAGAGTGAGATGCCAGCTCCTTTCATTCAGTCAGTAGCTTCAAACATTTCTGGTATATGAAAAACATGTTTTTCAATGGCAAAAATCAATGAATATTGTAAATGCACAAACAGTAATATCTCCACATTGCACGGTGCAATTCTGAAATTTTTAGCTTTTTCCTGTTAATCCTAGCATGATAAAGAAGATTCAAAGAGAGTGAGATGCCAGCTCCTTTCATTCAGTCAGTAGCTTCAAACATTTCTGGTATATGAAAAACATGTTTTTCAATGGCAAAAATCAATGAATATTGTAAATGCACAAACAGTAATATCTCCACATTGCAAGGTGCAATTCTGAAATTTTTTGCTTTTTCCTGCTAATCCTAGCATGATAAAGAAGATTCAAAGAGAGTGAGATGCCAGCTCCTTTCATTCAGTCAGTAGCTTCAAACATTTCTGGTATATGAAAAACATGTTTTTCAATGGCAAAAATCAATGAATATTGTAAATGCACAAACAGTAATATCTCCACATTGCACGGTGCAATTCTGAAATTTTTAGCTTTTTCCTGTTAATCCTAGCATGATAAAGAAGATTCAAAGAGAGTGAGATGCCAGCTCCTTTCATTCAGTCAGTAGCTTCAAACATTTCTGGTATATGAAAAACATGTTTTTCAATGGCAAAAATCAATGAATATTGTAAATGCACAAACAGTAATATCTCCACATTGCAAGGTGCAATTCTGAAATTTTTTGCTTTTTCCTGCTAATCCTAGCATGATAAAGAAGATTCAAAGAGAGTGAGATGCCAGCTCCTTTCATTCAGTCAGTAGCTTCAAACATTTCTGGTATATGAAAAACATGTTTTTCAATGGCAAAAATCAATGAATATTGTAAATGCACAAACAGTAATATCTCCACATTGCACGGTGCAATTCTGAAATTTTTAGCTTTTTCCTGTTAATCCTAGCATGATAAAGAAGATTCAAAGAGAGTGAGATGCCAGCTCCTTTCATTCAGTCAGTAGCTTCAAACATTTCTGGTATATGAAAAACATGTTTTTCAATGGCAAAAATCAATGAATATTGTAAATGCACAAACAGTAATATCTCCACATTGCAAGGTGCAATTCTGAAATTTTTTGCTTTTTCCTGCTAATCCTAGCATGATAAAGAAGATTCAAAGAGAGTGAGATGCCAGCTCCTTTCATTCAGTCAGTAGCTTCAAACATTTCTGGTATATGAAAAACATGTTTTTCAATGGCAAAAATCAATGAATATTGTAAATGCACAAACAGTAATATCTCCACATTGCACGGTGCAATTCTGAAATTTTTAGCTTTTTCCTGTTAATCCTAGCATGATAAAGAAGATTCAAAGAGAGTGAGATGCCAGCTCCTTTCATTCAGTCAGTAGCTTCAAACATTTCTGGTATATGAAAAACATGTTTTTCAATGGCAAAAATCAATGAATATTGTAAATGCACAAACAGTAATATCTCCACATTGCAAGGTGCAATTCTGAAATTTTTTGCTTTTTCCTGCTAATCCTAGCATGATAAAGAAGATTCAAAGAGAGTGAGATGCCAGCTCCTTTCATTCAGTCAGTAGCTTCAAACATTTCTGGTATATGAAAAACATGTTTTTCAATGGCAAAAATCAATGAATATTGTAAATGCACAAACAGTAATATCTCCACATTGCACGGTGCAATTCTGAAATTTTTAGCTTTTTCCTGTTAATCCTAGCATGATAAAGAAGATTCAAAGAGAGTGAGATGCCAGCTCCTTTCATTCAGTCAGTAGCTTCAAACATTTCTGGTATATGAAAAACATGTTTTTCAATGGCAAAAATCAATGAATATTGTAAATGCACAAACAGTAATATCTCCACATTGCAAGGTGCAATTCTGAAATTTTTTGCTTTTTCCTGCTAATCCTAGCATGATAAAGAAGATTCAAAGAGAGTGAGATGCCAGCTCCTTTCATTCAGTCAGTAGCTTCAAACATTTCTGGTATATGAAAAACATGTTTTTCAATGGCAAAAATCAATGAATATTGTAAATGCACAAACAGTAATATCTCCACATTGCACGGTGCAATTCTGAAATTTTTAGCTTTTTCCTGTTAATCCTAGCATGATAAAGAAGATTCAAAGAGAGTGAGATGCCAGCTCCTTTCATTCAGTCAGTAGCTTCAAACATTTCTGGTATATGAAAAACATGTTTTTCAATGGCAAAAATCAATGAATATTGTAAATGCACAAACAGTAATATCTCCACATTGCAAGGTGCAATTCTGAAATTTTTTGCTTTTTCCTGTTAATCCTAGCATGATAAAGAAGATTCAAAGAGAGTGAGATGCCAGCTCCTTTCATTCAGTCAGTAGCTTCAAACATTTCTGGTATATGAAAAACATGTTTTTCAATGGCAAAAATCAATGAATATTGTAAATGCACAAACAGTAATATCTCCACATTGCAAGGTGCAATTCTGAAATTTTTTGCTTTTTCCTGCTAATCCTAGCATGATAAAGAAGATTCAAAGAGAGTGAGATGCCAGCTCCTTTCATTCAGTCAGTAGCTTCAAACATTTCTGGTATATGAAAAACCTGTTTTTCAATGGCAAAAATCAATGAATATTGTAAATGCACAAACAGTAATATCTCCACATTGCAAGGTGCTATTCTGAAATTTTTTGCTTTTTCCTGCTAATCCTAGCATGATAAAGAAGATTCAAAGAGAGTGAGATGCCAGCTCCTTTCATTCAGTCAGTAGCTTCAAACATTTCTGGTATATGAAAAACATGTTTTTCAATGGCAAAAATCAATGAATATTGTAAATGCACAAACAGTAATATCTCCACATTGCACGGTGCAATTCTGAAATTTTTAGCTTTTTCCTGTTAATCCTAGCATGATAAAGAAGATTCAAAGAGAGTGAGATGCCAGCTCCTTTCATTCAGTCAGTAGCTTCAAACATTTCTGGTATATGAAAAACATGTTTTTCAATGGCAAAAATCAATGAATATTGTAAATGCACAAACAGTAATATCTCCACATTGCACGGTGCAATTCTGAAATTTTTAGCTTTTTCCTGTTAATCCTAGCATGATAAAGAAGATTCAAAGAGAGTGAGATGCCAGCTCCTTTCATTCAGTCAGTAGCTTCAAACATTTCTGGTATATGAAAAACATGTTTTTCAATGGCAAAAATCAATGAATATTGTAAATGCACAAACAGTAATATCTCCACATTGCAAGGTGCAATTCTGAAATTTTTTGCTTTTTCCTGCTAATCCTAGCATGATAAAGAAGATTCAAAGAGAGTGAGATGCCAGCTCCTTTCATTCAGTCAGTAGCTTCAAACATTTCTGGTATATGAAAAACATGTTTTTCAATGGCAAAAATCAATGAATATTGTAAATGCACAAACTAATATCTCCACATTGCACGGTGCAATTCTGAAATTTTTAGCTTTTTCCTGTTAATCCTAGCATGATAAAGAAGATTCAAAGAGAGTGAGATGCCAGCTCCTTTCATTCAGTCAGTAGCTTCAAACATTTCTGGTATATGAAAAACATGTTTTTCAATGGCAAAAATCAATGAATATTGTAAATGCACAAACAGTAATATCTCCACATTGCAAGGTGCAATTCTGAAATTTTTTGCTTTTTCCTGCTAATCCTAGCATGATAAAGAAGATTCAAAGAGAGTGAGATGCCAGCTCCTTTCATTCAGTCAGTAGCTTCAAACATTTCTGGTATATGAAAAACCTGTTTTTCAATGGCAAAAATCAATGAATATTGTAAATGCACAAACAGTAATATCTCCACATTGCACGGTGCAATTCTGAAATTTTTAGCTTTTTCCTGTTAATCCTAGCATGATAAAGAAGATTCAAAGAGCGTGAGATGCCAGCTCCTTTCATTCAGTCAGTAGCTTCAAACATTTCTGGTATATGAAAAACATGTTTTTCAATGGCAAAAATCTATGAATATTGTAAATGCACAAACAGTAATATCTCCACATTGCAAGGTGCAATTCTGAAATTTTTTGCTTTTTCCTGCTAATCCTAGCATGATAAAGAAGATTCAAAGAGAGTGAGATGCCAGCTCCTTTCATTCAGTCAGTAGCTTCAAACATTTCTGGTATATGAAAAACCTGTTTTTCAATGGCAAAAATCAATGAATATTGTAAATGCACAAACAGTAATATCTCCACATTGCAAGGTGCAATTCTGAAATTTTTTGCTTTTTCCTGCTAATCCTAGCATGATAAAGAAGATTCAAAGAGAGTGAGATGCCAGCTCCTTTCATTCAGTCAGTAGCTTCAAACATTTCTGGTATATGAAAAACATGTTTTTCAATGGCAAAAATCAATGAATATTGTAAATGCACAAACAGTAATATCTCCACATTGCACGGTGCAATTCTGAAATTTTTAGCTTTTTCCTGTTAATCCTAGCATGATAAAGAAGATTCAAAGAGAGTGAGATGCCAGCTCCTTTCATTCAGTCAGTAGCTTCAAACATTTCTGGTATATGAAAAACATGTTTTTCAATGGCAAAAATCAATGAATATTGTAAATGCACAAACAGTAATATCTCCACATTGCACGGTGCAATTCTGAAATTTTTAGCTTTTTCCTGTTAATCCTAGCATGATAAAGAAGATTCAAAGAGAGTGAGATGCCAGCTCCTTTCATTCAGTCAGTAGCTTCAAACATTTCTGGTATATGAAAAACATGTTTTTCAATGGCAAAAATCAATGAATATTGTAAATGCACAAACAGTAATATCTCCACATTGCAAGGTGCAATTCTGAAATTTTTTGCTTTTTCCTGCTAATCCTAGCATGATAAAGAAGATTCAAAGAGAGTGAGATGCCAGCTCCTTTCATTCAGTCAGTAGCTTCAAACATTTCTGGTATATGAAAAACATGTTTTTCAATGGCAAAAATCAATGAATATTGTAAATGCACAAACAGTAATATCTCCACATTGCAAGGTGCAATTCTGAAATTTTTTGCTTTTTCCTGCTAATCCTAGCATGATAAAGAAGATTCAAAGAGAGTGAGATGCCAGCTCCTTTCATTCAGTCAGTAGCTTCAAACATTTCTGGTATATGAAAAACATGTTTTTCAATGGCAAAAATCAATGAATATTGTAAATGCACAAACAGTAATATCTCCACATTGCACGGTGCAATTCTGAAATTTTTAGCTTTTTCCTGTTAATCCTAGCATGATAAAGAAGATTCAAAGAGAGTGAGATGCCAGCTCCTTTCATTCAGTCAGTAGCTTCAAACATTTCTGGTATATGAAAAACATGTTTTTCAATGGCAAAAATCAATGAATATTGTAAATGCACAAACAGTAATATCTCCACATTGCAAGGTGCAATTCTGAAATTTTTTGCTTTTTCCTGCTAATCCTAGCATGATAAAGAAGATTCAAAGAGAGTGAGATGCCAGCTCCTTTCATTCAGTCAGTAGCTTCAAACATTTCTGGTATATGAAAAACATGTTTTTCAATGGCAAAAATCAATGAATATTGTAAATGCACAAACAGTAATATCTCCACATTGCACGGTGCAATTCTGAAATTTTTAGCTTTTTCCTGTTAATCCTAGCATGATAAAGAAGATTCAAAGAGAGTGAGATGCCAGCTCCTTTCATTCAGTCAGTAGCTTCAAACATTTCTGGTATATGAAAAACATGTTTTTCAATGGCAAAAATCAATGAATATTGTAAATGCACAAACAGTAATATCTCCACATTGCAAGGTGCAATTCTGAAATTTTTTGCTTTTTCCTGTTAATCCTAGCATGATAAAGAAGATTCAAAGAGAGTGAGATGCCAGCTCCTTTCATTCAGTCAGTAGCTTCAAACATTTCTGGTAT
This sequence comes from Phyllobates terribilis, assembly GCF_046119375.1. NCBI lineage: Eukaryota > Metazoa > Chordata > Amphibia > Anura > Dendrobatidae > Phyllobates > Phyllobates terribilis. The sequence goes on from NW_027368193.1 coordinate 20,978, forward strand.
ATGAAAAACGTTTTTCAATGGCAAAAATCAATGAATATTGTAAATGCACAAACAGTAATATCTCCACATTGCAAGGTGCAATTCTGAAATTTTTTGCTTTTTCCTGCTAATCCTAGCATGATAAAGAAGATTCAAAGAGAGTGAGATGCCAGCTCCTTTCATTCAGTCAGTAGCTTCAAACATTTCTGGTATATGAAAAACATGTTTTTCAATGGCAAAAATCAATGAATATTGTAAATGCACAAACAGTAATATCTCCACATTGCACGGTGCAATTCTGAAATTTTTAGCTTTTTCCTGTTAATCCTAGCATGATAAAGAAGATTCAAAGAGAGTGAGATGCCAGCTCCTTTCATTCAGTCAGTAGCTTCAAACATTTCTGGTATATGAAAAACATGTTTTTCAATGGCAAAAATCAATGAATATTGTAAATGCACAAACAGTAATATCTCCACATTGCAAGGTGCAATTCTGAAATTTTTTGCTTTTTCCTGCTAATCCTAGCATGATAAAGAAGATTCAAAGAGAGTGAGATGCCAGCTCCTTTCATTCAGTCAGTAGCTTCAAACATTTCTGGTATATGAAAAACCTGTTTTTCAATGGCAAAAATCAATGAATATTGTAAATGCACAAACAGTAATATCTCCACATTGCAAGGTGCAATTCTGAAATTTTTTGCTTTTTCCTGCTAATCCTAGCATGATAAAGAAGATTCAAAGAGAGTGAGATGGGGGCGTGGCTTAGGCACAGACCAAGATGGCAGCATAGTTCTGAGCTCCCTGAGGGCTACAATTACAAAGCAACGATAAAAGCACCATGAGAGGATTTATTCATTCAATTCCATATGGACGGTCTTCCTAAAGCCTAAAGGATCATCTGGATATTTAAAGGACTTTCCCTGACCTATATTTTGGGAGATATACCACGCTGAAGCAGTGAGGTGCGTCCTTGCTTTCATTCCAGTCGTGGGTATTGTGACACAGACCTGCAGGCTTGCAGGTTTGTGTGTCTCTGTAAAGGGACCCTCACTGCTCCCTCCCTCCGGGACTCAGAGCACCGCTTATCGGGTGTTACTTGGCAGACTGCATAGGATTTATAGCCTGAAGCCGGCGGCACGGAGTCCCGTGAATCAGCTGATCCCCGTTTGCAGAGAAAGCCTGTACTGACCCGACGCCGGGAAAACCTTCACTGAGGGTGCTGACGTGACCCCACAGGGGATCAGACCGGACCCGCTGGACCCCACTGCATAGAGGACCCCACTGCATGGAGAGACGGCGCTGCTCCCCCGGACCAAGTTACTACATCTCCACTGGACCCCGAGGACAAGTCTCCCGTCACTGACTGAAGACTGGGATCACAAGGTAGAGCGACGCAGAGATCGGGGGACGGAGCGGGACTACACTCATCAAGCCCAGGTTAGCTAAGCTCAGGCTGACGCCAGGGCTCTCACCTCATTTTGTGGTCCCGTTCTTTAATACCCTGGGGCCGCCCCGGTGGCAACGGTTTTATCTCCCTCCTGCTGTGGTGCCGCTCTCCCCTCTCTGCTACCATCTGACAGCCGCCGTTGGTGTCTGAGACCGGGCTCCCTCTTCTCCTGTGCGGCCGTTCCCTGCATAACAGGGCTGTTCCCGTGGTGGCGGTGCCCCCTCCCCTGCTCCGGACTCACTCTGCTCCTCTCTCTCATATGCAGAGGGGCACCGCCGGCATTTATAGCCCGCAACTCCGTAATCCCTGGGCTGTGTGTGGGTGGCGGTATCCCTCTGGTACTGCTGTGGTGCTGCTCCCTCCCTCTCTGCCTCCAGCTGTCTGACACCGCCGGTATCTGCAGCCGGGCTCCTCTCACTTTGGTGCGGCTGTTTGCTCTATACTTAGGCTGTGCCCGTGGTGGCGGTGCCCCCTCCTCTGCCTGGACCCGCTCAGTCCCTTTCCTCACTACATGGACGGGCGCCGCTGGCTCTCACTGCCCACATCTCCATAACCCCGGAGCTATATAGCGGCGGCGATATCCCCCTCTTGCTGCTGGGGGGGCCGCCCTTTCATTCATTTATAACACTAACTGTCAGAAGCCGCCGGTGTTTGCGGTCCACACCATCCCTCTCCGCTGTGCCGCTCTGCTGACGCTGTTAATCTGGTGCCTGGCCCCGCAGACCCCCGTGGGTTGATTCCCCTACATGCTGCAGCACTGTTGAACCTCGTATTCTGCCAATATATGAGCCCTGCAGGCTCTTACAACTTACTCCTCCATTTCTGCAGCAGCACAGCTGTGCCCCGTGTCCACAGCACCTAATCACTACTGGCACATTCAAAATTCCCGCCTCCTCCTGCATCATTGCTCTGCTCTGCTGTCCATGGTGCTGATTGGTTTTCAGTACCTATAAGCAGTCCATTAAAACTTGAGACAGTGCTGATAAAACTGCTGATCACAGAATTTTGCAGGTCTTCATAGGATCTGGTTGGCAAAAACTTTATATTAACCCTTTGGAGGATTTTTCTATAAATTTCCTTTTTCAGACATTTTTTTTTTCCCTTAAAGGGATGGTACCCAAAATTTGCATGCTTATTCTCCTGGATATAGAAATATTTTTTTTTTCATTACTACTAACTTTAGAACTACTGATTCTGCATTGATTACTATTTGCCCTAATAATTTTATATTCTCTCCTGGCGAAATTCTCTGATGTCTTTGACCCATCTAATTGTCTTTAATTTAGGAAAACGGACATTCGGCGATTTTTGAATATTGTCTGATTATATATATATTGTATTTTAAGATTCGATGGTTTACTAAAATTTTTTATTCACTGTCATTTGATTGCGGACACCTGATATTTTAGGTTAGCTACTCCACTGGTTTCATTCTAAAGTAACATTTAGATATAACAGTGTATATTTGCATTTATACTCTACAGAATTGACGCTTATAATGGCATCAAACAAAAGAAATTCCCAAAAATGCCTAGAGATTCCCCTCAAGATTAATGCGGTAAGAGGGAAGACCCCTCAGCGTTTTTCCCTTTCTAACCCCTCAGAAGATTCTGTTAACACTATTAGCCCAATTAAGTCTAGATCACCGCATAGAAACCCTGAAGACAATCCAACTTCTAAAATGTGTACTCCCACTAAAGATTCATCTAAAACTGTAACTTCTCCAAAACAGCTAAAGGTTTCTACTTCTAAACCTGCCTCTGCCACAATAACCAGAGATAAAAGAGAGGAGGATATGGATTTGTCCGTTTCCTCAAAAAGAAGAGATCCTGGTGATTGGGGCAATAAATTTTCCCCCCTCGCAACTAATTCAGAGGACGATTCCTCAGACACTTCCCCCAACCCAAGTCCAGAAAGGAGACGTTTAAAAAAAGATACATCTCCTATTTCTCCTGATTCTATGATCAGTGTCCCGTTAAAATTGCCTACTTCTCAAAATCCAGAAAATTTTGACCTTACCTCATTTTTGGACAACTTGACCAAAAGGATTGATAACAACATGAAGTTAGGATTTGATAGACAGGTTGATTCTATGAAGTCTACTTTAAGCGCTTTTGGTGTTAAATTAGAGGAAAACACCAAGAGACTTAATACGGTAGAAGGAAAAATGGATAAAGTTTACTCAGAAAATCTCGAGATTAAATCTGAGCTTCATAGACTTAGATTAAAAGTGGCTGACCTAGAAGACAGAAGCAGAAGAAATAACTTGAAAATTAGGGGCATCTCCGAAAGTGTCTCCCCCTCTGACCTTCTCTCCTATGTTAGAGACTTATTTCACAAATCCATCCCTTCTCTGTCTGAACAGGACCTTATTATAGACAGAGCACATCGCTTATTTCGCCCGTCGTTTATTTCTCCTGATTTACCTAGAGACACGATAATAAGATTGCATTTTTTCTCCACTAAGGAGAGAATTTTAAGTTTTATTAGAGAGAAAAAGAAATTCCCTGAACCCTTTTCGCACCTAAAAGTCTTCTCAGATTTTTCAAGGGAGACTATGGATGCGAGAAGGGCCTACAAATTGACCACTGACAGATTGAGAGACATGGGTATCCCGTATAGGTGGGGCTTCCCAGTGAAACTATTGATTTTTTTTGAGGGGAAAACTTTTACTCTTTCAGATCCAGATGAGGGCCCCAAATTCTTTGAATTTATAAAAGACATTCCCCTGAAGGATCCGAAAGCTCCAAACCGCTGAGATGTGGGGGAGTTATTATTGGATCCTTTCTAAAACTTTATTCCTTATATGACATAATATCTGGGTTACTATATTACTGAACCTATTTCTGAAAATTTATAGTGTAGCAATCATTGTCTGATTTAGTTAAATCTTAAAATGTTAATTTTATCCTTTTGAGTCCTGGTTGGCTTTGGAGTTCCAAAACTCATATTAATCCTCTTTATACCATGCCCTCAGGTAGTGTCCACACACTTTCTTCCCCCAAAACCGAGGGAGAACCTTTCAGGTAAAGGTTCCCTCAGGAAGTTTTTGATTCATTTTTTTATTTCCTTTTTCTGGTATCTTGAATACCTAGTGTCTGTTATTGTTGTTGTTTGTTTGACAAATTTTCTCCTTTGAATCGTGGTCTGTAACGTATTTTCTACCTATTAAAATACCATCTCCCAGTTTTGATTGTTGGTGGTTTTACCGCCTGGGGTGGTTCGCAGGATCAATTGATTTTTGCTTTTCTCTTCTTTTGATACATTTTGACTGTTTCCCTGGTCCATGCCTATTAAGGTTGTCTCATACAATGTAAGAGGTCTGAATAACCCCAACAAAAGATTCTCCCTATGGAAGGAATTGGTTCATCTTGGAGCGGATGTAGCGTGTCTACAAGAGACCAGGTTCGCTGAGGGGAAACATCCTAAATTTTCTCATAAAGAATATCCCCATATTTTTGAATCCATCAGCGAACGGAAAAAAGCTGGCGTAGCAACATTGATTAAAAATTCGGTTCCATTTGAACTATTAGATCAGCATTGTGATGTCAATGGCAGATATCACATACTGAACTGCAAATTGAACAATCATGAGTGTACAATTGCTAACGTATATGCCCCAAATAAGAAGCAAATTTCTTTTTTAAATAAAGTTTTAAGGAAAGTGGAGGAGGTTAGGAGAGGTGAATTGATCCTTTTGGGGGATTTTAATATGGTACCAGATGGGTTAATTGACTCTTCTTCTCCTAGTCGTCACCTTTATGCTACTCTAAATAATTGGCTCCATAGAAATGAACTTTTCGACATATTCAGATGTTTCAATACTACTTCCAAAGAGTTTTCTCACTTTTCAGATGCACATCAAACGGCCTCCAGAATTGATCTAATGTTAACCGACGTTTTCTCTCTATCCAAATTTTCAAATATCTCCATAGGCCCCAGGTCTATATCGGATCATGCCCCTATAACGTGTGAACTTCACATTGGCCCTATTCTAAGAAACGGATTCCTCTGGAAGTGCAAATCTTCCCTTATTCATAATCCAAAGAATAAAAAAACTATTGAAAATGCAATTTCAAATTATTTTAAAGAAAATGAAACCCCGGATCTGTCTAACCCCTTCTCTAGTTGGTGTGCCCATAAAGCTGTGCTTCGGGGTGTACTAATACAGATATCCTCATTGGAAAAAAAAGAAAAAAGAGCCAAAATAAATTCCCTTCAAAAACTAATCAAAGAAAAAGAACTAGCCCAGATTAACCTCCCTTCCCCTTCCCCAACAATTCAAAAGGAGCTACTAAATCTAAGGATTGACCTAAAATCCGAAATTTTTTCTTCCTACGACTCGATCATTCAAAAATCAAAGTTTAATTACTATGCCGCCCTTAACAAACCTACTCGCTTTATGGCCCGACTGGTTAAACAAAAAAGAGCGAACAATAGAATTGACAAAATAAAAAATGTTAACGGATCATTGCTCTATCATCCGAAAGATATAGCTGATCGGTTCGCAGAATTTTATGAGAAACTCTATAATATCAAATCTGATCCCTTAATTTCCCAACCTAACTCAGAAGAAATTAACAATTTTCTCTCTTCAATTAAATTACCCAAACTGAGCCCTCTGGATCTTGAGGCATTGAATGAACCCTTTACTACCCTCGAAGTTATGAACACAATTAAGCAACTTAAATCTTTCAGGGCCCCGGGTCCAGATGGGTTCATTAATGAATACTATAAGACCTTTTGTGAACTCCTTTCCCCTCATCTTACTAAAATCTTTAATTTGGCATCTTCAAACTGCTCCTTCCCCCAAGAAATGTTGGAGGCCACTATCACCTTGATTCCCAAGTCAAAAGATGAGAGGGATAATGTCAAGAATTATAGACCTATCTCACTAATCAATACCGATATAAAAATTTATTCGAAAATTCTGGCCAATCGTCTTTCAACTATTCTCCCAAATCTCATCAATGATGACCAAATTGGTTTCGTTGGTGGGAGACAAACTACTGACGGCACTAGAAGAATTTTGAATATTTTGAGATTAATTAATACAGTTAGGGTTCCAACCTCCTTGCTCGCATTAGATGCTGAAAAAGCATTCGATAGATTAAATTGGCTATATTTAAAACTTACTCTTAATAAATTTGGTTTTATTAATAATTTTCTTTCCTCAATTTTGGCCCTTTATTCGAATCCCCAAGCTAAAATTTATGTCAACAACTATCTTTCCCACCCAATCCCCATTACAAACGGGACTAGACAGGGTTGCCCTCTTTCCCCCCTACTTTTTGTTTTGGCTATGGAGCCTTTGGCACAAAAGATTAGAGAAAGCACGGACATTAAGGGGATCTCTGCTCCTTCCAGGGAATTCAAAATTAGTCTCTTCGCGGATGACGTCATGCTTTCCTTGCTGGATCCAATAAATTCGGTTAATAAGGTCTTGGAAGTTCTGGATTCATTTTCCCAGATCTCCTACTTTAAGATTAATAAAAAAAAATCAAAACTTTTAAACATTAATTTGGACCATCAAACGAGAGAAGCTTTACATTCAAAATTTTCCTTTGATTCAGTCAAGGACAATCTGACCTATTTGGGGATTGTAGTTGGTAAATCTATCAACTCAACACTCTCTGCCAATTTAGACCTAATTAATGATGTCGTCCGAGGAGATCTGACGAATCTCCTGAAAAAGGATTTGTCATGGTGGGGTAGGGTTCTATCCATTAAAATGTTTGTCCTCCCCAAAATCTTATATTTCTTTCGTAACTTACCATTAAATATACCCCTCTGTTTCATCCAAAAAATACAGAACCAGATCAACTCTTACATCTGGGACAAAAAACGTGCAAGGATATCTGCTGAAATCTTATATAAAAACAAAAGTAATGGAGGCCTGAGTCTCCCTAACATATCTGCCTATTATTATGCTAACCTTATCAAGCAGAGTAGAAATTGGCTTAACTCTACAAATCCCCCGGCATGGCTAATTTTGGAGACCTTTCTGAACGGCGACTCCCCTCCCCGAGATTTGCTATTTAAACATCTCTTTAAAAAATGCACTCATGATCCTTCCCACCCTATCTTTCAGGCGACCATCGAAGCTTGGAAGAAAATTGCTAGGAGAGGAAGGGGGAATCTTTCTAGAGACTCCAATGTAGACAAACTCTGTCTTGTAAAAAACTTTCCAATTAATTTTGTTGCTGCCTTACATAACTCCTGCATTCCGGATCACTGGAATAGTAGAGGGTTAAGGAAAATTGGGGACCTCTACGAGATTTCTACTTTTTCTCCTTTTCAAACCCTCAAAAAAAAATTTAATCTCCCTTCTTCTGATTTTTTCTTATACTCCCATTTTAAAAGTATTATTCTAGAATTTCTGGCTGGTAAACTCCTTGTTTCCAAAACCTCGGCGAACCTGCTGTGTAATCCATCCCACAAAATTTTCTGGAGCTTGAGACACATTTACAACAGCTTCAACAATGATCTATCCTTCAAAAAAAATATCTACATGTTAAGATGGGAAAAAGACCTGAAACTCAATTTCCCTCTCGACCAGTGGGAGAATGCTGTACTTTTTACTCAAGCCTCCAATATTTCCATGCCTCTGCAAGAGGCCTATTTCAAGGTTTTATCAAGGTGGTATTATACCCCAATCAGGCTCCATCACATAAGGTCCAGTAATTCTCCCCTTTGTTGGAGGGATTGTGGCATTAAAGGAGATCTTTTGCATATCTTTTGGAGCTGCCCTAAGATTCGTAATCTGTGGGCTCAGATTTCTTCTCTGATTAATGACCTTTTAGGCAGACCTTTAATTTTGACCCCTCAAACAGCCCTATTATCATTAGAATTGGAAACATATAAGTCTTACGAGAGAGCTATCATGATCCATATATTTTCGGTTTGCAAAAATGCTCTATCTTTTCATTGGAGAAAATCGTCTGTTCCTACTTTGGAGGAATTACTAGATAGGATGAACCAACATAGAATACACGAATTTAGATTTGCCTCTATCAATGATAACCTTTTCAAATTTTCTAAGAAATGGGATATCTGGTCAAATAAATTCCCCCGTCCTGCCTATAATACTGGTAGTTCATAATATGTCTCACAGACTGCTCATTCATCTTGTTTGTATTATTGCTAACATGACAATGTGTGTTGAAATTGTTCTGTGTTTTGTTAAATTGTTTTATTATTCCTTTACTGATTACAATATTATTTGATGAATCAATCTCTTCTACCCCTTGTTATCTTAACCTTGTTGTTTCCCTTTCCCTCCCCTCCCTTCGGTTTTTCCCCTTTTCCCGCGTCCCAGTTATCCCTGATTTCCCCTTGTATTTAGAATTATGCTACTGTCAATTACTTGTCAATATGTCGTTAATGAAAAATAAAAAATACGGTAAAACAAAGAGAGTGAGATGCCAGCTCCTTTCATTCAGTCAGTAGCTTCAAACATTTCTGGTATATGAAAAACATGTTTTTCAATGGCAAAAATCAATGAATATTGTAAATGCACAAACAGTAATATCTCCACATTGCATGGTGCAATTCTGAAATTTTTAGCTTTTTCCTGTTAATCCTAGCATGATAAAGAAGATTCAAAGAGAGTGAGATGCCAGCTCCTTTCATTCAGTCAGTAGCTTCAAACATTTCTGGTATATGAAAAACATGTTTTTCAATGGCAAAAATCAATGAATATTGTAAATGCACAAACAGTAATATCTCCACATTGCACGGTGCAATTCTGAAATTTTTAGCTTTTTCCTGTTAATCCTAGCATGATAAAGAAGATTCAAAGAGAGTGAGATGCCAGCTCCTTTCATTCAGTCAGTAGCTTCAAACATTTCTGGTATATGAAAAACATGTTTTTCAATGGCAAAAATCAATGAATATTGTAAATGCACAAACAGTAATATCTCCACATTGCAAGGTGCAATTCTGAAATTTTTTGCTTTTTCCTGCTAATCCTAGCATGATAAAGAAGATTCAAAGAGAGTGAGATGCCAGCTCCTTTCATTCAGTCAGTAGCTTCAAACATTTCTGGTATATGAAAAACATGTTTTTCAATGGCAAAAATCAATGAATATTGTAAATGCACAAACAGTAATATCTCCACATTGCACGGTGCAATTCTGAAATTTTTAGCTTTTTCCTGTTAATCCTAGCATGATAAAGAAGATTCAAAGAGAGTGAGATGCCAGCTCCTTTCATTCAGTCAGTAGCTTCAAACATTTCTGGTATATGAAAAACATGTTTTTCAATGGCAAAAATCAATGAATATTGTAAATGCACAAACAGTAATATCTCCACATTGCAAGGTGCAATTCTGAAATTTTTTGCTTTTTCCTGCTAATCCTAGCATGATAAAGAAGATTCAAAGAGAGTGAGATGCCAGCTCCTTTCATTCAGTCAGTAGCTTCAAACATTTCTGGTATATGAAAAACCTGTTTTTCAATGGCAAAAATCAATGAATATTGTAAATGCACAAACAGTAATATCTCCACATTGCACGGTGCAATTCTGAAATTTTTAGCTTTTTCCTGTTAATCCTAGCATGATAAAGAAGATTCAAAGAGAGTGAGATGCCAGCTCCTTTCATTCAGTCAGTAGCTTCAAACATTTCTGGTATATGAAAAACATGTTTTTCAATGGCAAAAATCAATGAATATTGTAAATGCACAAACAGTAATATCTCCACATTGCACGGTGCAATTCTGAAATTTTTAGCTTTTTCCTGTTAATCCTAGCATGATAAAGAAGATTCAAAGAGAGTGAGATGCCAGCTCCTTTCATTCAGTCAGTAGCTTCAAACATTTCTGGTATATGAAAAACATGTTTTTCAATGGCAAAAATCAATGAATATTGTAAATGCACAAACAGTAATATCTCCACATTGCAAGGTGCAATTCTGAAATTTTTTGCTTTTTCCTGCTAATCCTAGCATGATAAAGAAGATTCAAAGAGAGTGAGATGCCAGCTCCTTTCATTCAGTCAGTAGCTTCAAACATTTCTGGTATATGAAAAACATGTTTTTCAATGGCAAAAATCAATGAATATTGTAAATGCACAAACAGTAATATCTCCACATTGCACGGTGCAATTCTGAAATTTTTAGCTTTTTCCTGTTAATCCTAGCATGATAAAGAAGATTCAAAGAGAGTGAGATGCCAGCTCCTTTCATTCAGTCAGTAGCTTCAAACATTTCTGGTATATGAAAAACATGTTTTTCAATGGCAAAAATCAATGAATATTGTAAATGCACAAACAGTAATATCTCCACATTGCAAGGTGCAATTCTGAAATTTTTTGCTTTTTCCTGCTAATCCTAGCATGATAAAGAAGATTCAAAGAGAGTGAGATGCCAGCTCCTTTCATTCAGTCAGTAGCTTCAAACATTTCTGGTATATGAAAAACATGTTTTTCAATGGCAAAAATCAATGAATATTGTAAATGCACAAACAGTAATATCTCCACATTGCACGGTGCAATTCTGAAATTTTTAGCTTTTTCCTGTTAATCCTAGCATGATAAAGAAGATTCAAAGAGAGTGAGATGCCAGCTCCTTTCATTCAGTCAGTAGCTTCAAACATTTCTGGTATATGAAAAACATGTTTTTCAATGGCAAAAATCAATGAATATTGTAAATGCACAAACAGTAATATCTCCACATTGCAAGGTGCAATTCTGAAATTTTTTGCTTTTTCCTGCTAATCCTAGCATGATAAAGAAGATTCAAAGAGAGTGAGATGCCAGCTCCTTTCATTCAGTCAGTAGCTTCAAACATTTCTGGTATATGAAAAACATGTTTTTCAATGGCAAAAATCAATGAATATTGTAAATGCACAAACAGTAATATCTCCACATTGCACGGTGCAATTCTGAAATTTTTAGCTTTTTCCTGTTAATCCTAGCATGATAAAGAAGATTCAAAGAGAGTGAGATGCCAGCTCCTTTCATTCAGTCAGTAGCTTCAAACATTTCTGGTATATGAAAAACATGTTTTTCAATGGCAAAAATCAATGAATATTGTAAATGCACAAACAGTAATATCTCCACATTGCAAGGTGCAATTCTGAAATTTTTTGCTTTTTCCTGTTAATCCTAGCATGATAAAGAAGATTCAAAGAGAGTGAGATGCCAGCTCCTTTCATTCAGTCAGTAGCTTCAAACATTTCTGGTATATGAAAAACGTTTTTCAATGGCAAAAATCAATGAATATTGTAAATGCACAAACAGTAATATCTCCACATTGCAAGGTGCAATTCTGAAATTTTTTGCTTTTTCCTGCTAATCCTAGCATGATAAAGAAGATTCAAAGAGAGTGAGATGCCAGCTCCTTTCATTCAGTCAGTAGCTTCAAACATTTCTGGTATATGAAAAACATGTTTTTCAATGGCAAAAATCAATGAATATTGTAAATGCACAAACAGTAATATCTCCACATTGCACGGTGCAATTCTGAAATTTTTAGCTTTTTCCTGTTAATCCTAGCATGATAAAGAAGATTCAAAGAGAGTGAGATGCCAGCTCCTTTCATTCAGTCAGTAGCTTCAAACATTTCTGGTATATGAAAAACATGTTTTTCAATGGCAAAAATCAATGAATATTGTAAATGCACAAACAGTAATATCTCCACATTGCAAGGTGCAATTCTGAAATTTTTTGCTTTTTCCTGCTAATCCTAGCATGATAAAGAAGATTCAAAGAGAGTGAGATGCCAGCTCCTTTCATTCAGTCAGTAGCTTCAAACATTTCTGGTATATGAAAAACCTGTTTTTCAATGGCAAAAATCAATGAATATTGTAAATGCACAAACAGTAATATCTCCACATTGCAAGGTGCAATTCTGAAATTTTTTGCTTTTTCCTGCTAATCCTAGCATGATAAAGAAGATTCAAAGAGAGTGAGATGCCAGCTCCTTTCATTCAGTCAGTAGCTTCAAACATTTCTGGTATATGAAAAACATGTTTTTCAATGGCAAAAATCAATGAATATTGTAAATGCACAAACAGTAATATCTCCACATTGCACGGTGCAATTCTGAAATTTTTAGCTTTTTCCTGTTAATCCTAGCATGATAAAGAAGATTCAAAGAGAGTGAGATGCCAGCTCCTTTCATTCAGTCAGTAGCTTCAAACATTTCTGGTATATGAAAAACATGTTTTTCAATGGCAAAAATCAATGAATATTGTAAATGCACAAACAGTAATATCTCCACATTGCACGGTGCAATTCTGAAATTTTTAGCTTTTTCCTGTTAATCCTAGCATGATAAAGAAGATTCAAAGAGAGTGAGATGCCAGCTCCTTTCATTCAGTCAGTAGCTTCAAACATTTCTGGTATATGAAAAACATGTTTTTCAATGGCAAAAATCAATGAATATTGTAAATGCACAAACAGTAATATCTCCACATTGCACGGTGCAATTCTGAAATTTTTAGCTTTTTCCTGTTAATCCTAGCATGATAAAGAAGATTCAAAGAGAGTGAGATGCCAGCTCCTTTCATTCAGTCAGTAGCTTCAAACATTTCTGGTATATGAAAAACATGTTTTTCAATGGCAAAAATCAATGAATATTGTAAATGCACAAACAGTAATATCTCCACATTGCACGGTGCAATTCTGAAATTTTTAGCTTTTTCCTGTTAATCCTAGCATGATAAAGAAGATTCAAAGAGAGTGAGATGCCAGCTCCTTTCATTCAGTCAGTAGCTTCAAACATTTCTGGTATATGAAAAACATGTTTTTCAATGGCAAAAATCAATGAATATTGTAAATGCACAAACAGTAATATCTCCACATTGCAAGGTGCAATTCTGAAATTTTTTGCTTTTTCCTGCTAATCCTAGCATGATAAAGAAGATTCAAAGAGAGTGAGATGCCAGCTCCTTTCATTCAGTCAGTAGCTTCAAACATTTCTGGTATATGAAAAACATGTTTTTCAATGGCAAAAATCAATGAATATTGTAAATGCACAAACAGTAATATCTCCACATTGCAAGGTGCAATTCTGAAATTTTTTGCTTTTTCCTGCTAATCCTAGCATGATAAAGAAGATTCAAAGAGAGTGAGATGCCAGCTCCTTTCATTCAGTCAGTAGCTTCAAACATTTCTGGTATATGAAAAACATGTTTTTCAATGGCAAAAATCAATGAATATTGTAAATGCACAAACAGTAATATCTCCACATTGCACGGTGCAATTCTGAAATTTTTAGCTTTTTCCTGTTAATCCTAGCATGATAAAGAAGATTCAAAGAGAGTGAGATGCCAGCTCCTTTCATTCAGTCAGTAGCTTCAAACATTTCTGGTATATGAAAAACATGTTTTTCAATGGCAAAAATCAATGAATATTGTAAATGCACAAACAGTAATATCTCCACATTGCAAGGTGCAATTCTGAAATTTTTTGCTTTTTCCTGCTAATCCTAGCATGATAAAGAAGATTCAAAGAGAGTGAGATGCCAGCTCCTTTCATTCAGTCAGTAGCTTCAAACATTTCTGGTATATGAAAAACCTGTTTTTCAATGGCAAAAATCAATGAATATTGTAAATGCACAAACAGTAATATCTCCACATTGCACGGTGCAATTCTGAAATTTTTAGCTTTTTCCTGTTAATCCTAGCATGATAAAGAAGATTCAAAGAGAGTGAGATGCCAGCTCCTTTCATTCAGTCAGTAGCTTCAAACATTTCTGGTATATGAAAAACATGTTTTTCAATGGCAAAAATCAATGAATATTGTAAATGCACAAACAGTAATATCTCCACATTGCAAGGTGCAATTCTGAAATTTTTTGCTTTTTCCTGTTAATCCTAGCATGATAAAGAAGATTCAAAGAGAGTGAGATGCCAGCTCCTTTCATTCAGTCAGTAGCTTCAAACATTTCTGGTATATGAAAAACGTTTTTCAATGGCAAAAATCAATGAATATTGTAAATGCACAAACAGTAATATCTCCACATTGCAAGGTGCAATTCTGAAATTTTTTGCTTTTTCCTGCTAATCCTAGCATGATAAAGAAGATTCAAAGAGAGTGAGATGCCAGCTCCTTTCATTCAGTCAGTAGCTTCAAACATTTCTGGTATATGAAAAACATGTTTTTCAATGGCAAAAATCAATGAATATTGTAAATGCACAAACAGTAATATCTCCACATTGCACGGTGCAATTCTGAAATTTTTAGCTTTTTCCTGTTAATCCTAGCATGATAAAGAAGATTCAGAGTGAGATGCCAGCTCCTTTCATTCAGTCAGTAGCTTCAAACATTTCTGGTATATCAAAAACATGTTTTTCAATGGCAAAAATCAATGAATATTGTAAATGCACAAACAGTAATATCTCCACATTGCAAGGTGCAATTCTGAAATTTTTTGCTTTTTCCTGCTAATCCTAGCATGATAAAGAAGATTCAAAGAGAGTGAGATGCCAGCTCCTTTCATTCAGTCAGTAGCTTCAAACATTTCTGGTATATGAAAAACCTGTTTTTCAATGGCAAAAATCAATGAATATTGTAAATGCACAAACAGTAATATCTCCACATTGCAAGGTGCAATTCTGAAATTTTTTGCTTTTTCCTGCTAATCCTAGCATGATAAAGAAGATTCAAAGAGAGTGAGATGCCAGCTCCTTTCATTCAGTCAGTAGCTTCAAACATTTCTGGTATATGAAAAACATGTTTTTCAATGGCAAAAATCAATGAATATTGTAAATGCACAAACAGTAATATCTCCACATTGCACGGTGCAATTCTGAAATTTTTAGCTTTTTCCTGTTAATCCTAGCATGATAAAGAAGATTCAAAGAGAGTGAGATGCCAGCTCCTTTCATTCAGTCAGTAGCTTCAAACATTTCTGGTATATGAAAAACATGTTTTTCAATGGCAAAAATCAATGAATATTGTAAATGCACAAACAGTAATATCTCCACATTGCACGGTGCAATTCTGAAATTTTTAGCTTTTTCCTGTTAATCCTAGCATGATAAAGAAGATTCAAAGAGAGTGAGATGCCAGCTCCTTTCATTCAGTCAGTAGCTTCAAACATTTCTGGTATATGAAAAACATGTTTTTCAATGGCAAAAATCAATGAATATTGTAAATGCACAAACAGTAATATCTCCACATTGCAAGGTGCAATTCTGAAATTTTTTGCTTTTTCCTGCTAATCCTAGCATGATAAAGAAGATTCAAAGAGAGTGAGATGCCAGCTCCTTTCATTCAGTCAGTAGCTTCAAACATTTCTGGTATATGAAAAACATGTTTTTCAATGGCAAAAATCAATGAATATTGTAAATGCACAAACAGTAATATCTCCACATTGCACGGTGCAATTCTGAAATTTTTAGCTTTTTCCTGTTAATCCTAGCATGATAAAGAAGATTCAAAGAGAGTGAGATGCCAGCTCCTTTCATTCAGTCAGTAGCTTCAAACATTTCTGGTATATGAAAAACATGTTTTTCAATGGCAAAAATCAATGAATATTGTAAATGCACAAACAGTAATATCTCCACATTGCAAGGTGCAATTCTGAAATTTTTTGCTTTTTCCTGCTAATCCTAGCATGATAAAGAAGATTCAAAGAGAGTGAGATGCCAGCTCCTTTCATTCAGTCAGTAGCTTCAAACATTTCTGGTATATGAAAAACCTGTTTTTCAATGGCAAAAATCAATGAATATTGTAAATGCACAAACAGTAATATCTCCACATTGCACGGTGCAATTCTGAAATTTTTAGCTTTTTCCTGTTAATCCTAGCATGATAAAGAAGATTCAAAGAGAGTGAGATGCCAGCTCCTTTCATTCAGTCAGTAGCTTCAAACATTTCTGGTATATGAAAAACATGTTTTTCAATGGCAAAAATCAATGAATATTGTAAATGCACAAACAGTAATATCTCCACATTGCACGGTGCAATTCTGAAATTTTTAGCTTTTTCCTGTTAATCCTAGCATGATAAAGAAGATTCAAAGAGAGTGAGATGCCAGCTCCTTTCATTCAGTCAGTAGCTTCAAACATTTCTGGTATATGAAAAACATGTTTTTCAATGGCAAAAATCAATGAATATTGTAAATGCACAAACAGTAATATCTCCACATTGCAAGGTGCAATTCTGAAATTTTTTGCTTTTTCCTGCTAATCCTAGCATGATAAAGAAGATTCAAAGAGAGTGAGATGCCAGCTCCTTTCATTCAGTCAGTAGCTTCAAACATTTCTGGTATATGAAAAACATGTTTTTCAATGGCAAAAATCAATGAATATTGTAAATGCACAAACAGTAATATCTCCACATTGCACGGTGCAATTCTGAAATTTTTAGCTTTTTCCTGTTAATCCTAGCATGATAAAGAAGATTCAAAGAGAGTGAGATGCCAGCTCCTTTCATTCAGTCAGTAGCTTCAAACATTTCTGGTATATGAAAAACATGTTTTTCAATGGCAAAAATCAATGAATATTGTAAATGCACAAACAGTAATATCTCCACATTGCAAGGTGCAATTCTGAAATTTTTTGCTTTTTCCTGCTAATCCTAGCATGATAAAGAAGATTCAAAGAGAGTGAGATGCCAGCTCCTTTCATTCAGTCAGTAGCTTCAAACATTTCTGGTATATGAAAAACATGTTTTTCAATGGCAAAAATCAATGAATATTGTAAATGCACAAACAGTAATATCTCCACATTGCACGGTGCAATTCTGAAATTTTTAGCTTTTTCCTGTTAATCCTAGCATGATAAAGAAGATTCAAAGAGAGTGAGATGCCAGCTCCTTTCATTCAGTCAGTAGCTTCAAACATTTCTGGTATATGAAAAACATGTTTTTCAATGGCAAAAATCAATGAATATTGTAAATGCACAAACAGTAATATCTCCACATTGCAAGGTGCAATTCTGAAATTTTTTGCTTTTTCCTGCTAATCCTAGCATGATAAAGAAGATTCAAAGAGAGTGAGATGCCAGCTCCTTTCATTCAGTCAGTAGCTTCAAACATTTCTGGTATATGAAAAACATGTTTTTCAATGGCAAAAATCAATGAATATTGTAAATGCACAAACAGTAATATCTCCACATTGCACGGTGCAATTCTGAAATTTTTAGCTTTTTCCTGTTAATCCTAGCATGATAAAGAAGATTCAAAGAGAGTGAGATGCCAGCTCCTTTCATTCAGTCAGTAGCTTCAAACATTTCTGGTATATGAAAAACATGTTTTTCAATGGCAAAAATCAATGAATATTGTAAATGCACAAACAGTAATATCTCCACATTGCAAGGTGCAATTCTGAAATTTTTTGCTTTTTCCTGTTAATCCTAGCATGATAAAGAAGATTCAAAGAGAGTGAGATGCCAGCTCCTTTCATTCAGTCAGTAGCTTCAAACATTTCTGGTATATGAAAAACGTTTTTCAATGGCAAAAATCAATGAATATTGTAAATGCACAAACAGTAATATCTCCACATTGCAAGGTGCAATTCTGAAATTTTTTGCTTTTTCCTGCTAATCCTAGCATGATAAAGAAGATTCAAAGAGAGTGAGATGCCAGCTCCTTTCATTCAGTCAGTAGCTTCAAACATTTCTGGTATATGAAAAACATGTTTTTCAATGGCAAAAATCAATGAATATTGTAAATGCACAAACAGTAATATCTCCACATTGCACGGTGCAATTCTGAAATTTTTAGCTTTTTCCTGTTAATCCTAGCATGATAAAGAAGATTCAAAGAGAGTGAGATGCCAGCTCCTTTCATTCAGTCAGTAGCTTCAAACATTTCTGGTATATGAAAAACATGTTTTTCAATGGCAAAAATCAATGAATATTGTAAATGCACAAACAGTAATATCTCCACATTGCAAGGTGCAATTCTGAAATTTTTTGCTTTTTCCTGCTAATCCTAGCATGATAAAGAAGATTCAAAGAGAGTGAGATGCCAGCTCCTTTCATTCAGTCAGTAGCTTCAAACATTTCTGGTATATGAAAAACCTGTTTTTCAATGGCAAAAATCAATGAATATTGTAAATGCACAAACAGTAATATCTCCACATTGCAAGGTGCAATTCTGAAATTTTTTGCTTTTTCCTGCTAATCCTAGCATGATAAAGAAGATTCAAAGAGAGTGAGATGCCAGCTCCTTTCATTCAGTCAGTAGCTTCAAACATTTCTGGTATATGAAAAACATGTTTTTCAATGGCAAAAATCAATGAATATTGTAAATGCACAAACAGTAATATCTCCACATTGCACGGTGCAATTCTGAAATTTTTAGCTTTTTCCTGTTAATCCTAGCATGATAAAGAAGATTCAAAGAGAGTGAGATGCCAGCTCCTTTCATTCAGTCAGTAGCTTCAAACATTTCTGGTATATGAAAAACATGTTTTTCAATGGCAAAAATCAATGAATATTGTAAATGCACAAACAGTAATATCTCCACATTGCACGGTGCAATTCTGAAATTTTTAGCTTTTTCCTGTTAATCCTAGCATGATAAAGAAGATTCAAAGAGAGTGAGATGCCAGCTCCTTTCATTCAGTCAGTAGCTTCAAACATTTCTGGTATATGAAAAACATGTTTTTCAATGGCAAAAATCAATGAATATTGTAAATGCACAAACAGTAATATCTCCACATTGCAAGGTGCAATTCTGAAATTTTTTGCTTTTTCCTGCTAATCCTAGCATGATAAAGAAGATTCAAAGAGAGTGAGATGCCAGCTCCTTTCATTCAGTCAGTAGCTTCAAACATTTCTGGTATATGAAAAACATGTTTTTCAATGGCAAAAATCAATGAATATTGTAAATGCACAAACAGTAATATCTCCACATTGCACGGTGCAATTCTGAAATTTTTAGCTTTTTCCTGTTAATCCTAGCATGATAAAGAAGATTCAAAGAGAGTGAGATGCCAGCTCCTTTCATTCAGTCAGTAGCTTCAAACATTTCTGGTATATGAAAAACATGTTTTTCAATGGCAAAAATCAATGAATATTGTAAATGCACAAACAGTAATATCTCCACATTGCAAGGTGCAATTCTGAAATTTTTTGCTTTTTCCTGCTAATCCTAGCATGATAAAGAAGATTCAAAGAGAGTGAGATGCCAGCTCCTTTCATTCAGTCAGTAGCTTCAAACATTTCTGGTATATGAAAAACCTGTTTTTCAATGGCAAAAATCAATGAATATTGTAAATGCACAAACAGTAATATCTCCACATTGCACGGTGCAATTCTGAAATTTTTAGCTTTTTCCTGTTAATCCTAGCATGATAAAGAAGATTCAAAGAGAGTGAGATGCCAGCTCCTTTCATTCAGTCAGTAGCTTCAAACATTTCTGGTATATGAAAAACATGTTTTTCAATGGCAAAAATCAATGAATATTGTAAATGCACAAACAGTAATATCTCCACATTGCACGGTGCAATTCTGAAATTTTTAGCTTTTTCCTGTTAATCCTAGCATGATAAAGAAGATTCAAAGAGAGTGAGATGCCAGCTCCTTTCATTCAGTCAGTAGCTTCAAACATTTCTGGTATATGAAAAACATGTTTTTCAATGGCAAAAATCAATGAATATTGTAAATGCACAAACAGTAATATCTCCACATTGCACGGTGCAATTCTGAAATTTTTAGCTTTTTCCTGTTAATCCTAGCATGATAAAGAAGATTCAAAGAGAGTGAGATGCCAGCTCCTTTCATTCAGTCAGTAGCTTCAAACATTTCTGGTATATGAAAAACATGTTTTTCAATGGCAAAAATCAATGAATATTGTAAATGCACAAACAGTAATATCTCCACATTGCAAGGTGCAATTCTGAAATTTTTTGCTTTTTCCTGCTAATCCTAGCATGATAAAGAAGATTCAAAGAGAGTGAGATGCCAGCTCCTTTCATTCAGTCAGTAGCTTCAAACATTTCTGGTATATGAAAAACATGTTTTTCAATGGCAAAAATCAATGAATATTGTAAATGCACAAACAGTAATATCTCCACATTGCACGGTGCAATTCTGAAATTTTTAGCTTTTTCCTGTTAATCCTAGCATGATAAAGAAGATTCAAAGAGAGTGAGATGCCAGCTCCTTTCATTCAGTCAGTAGCTTCAAACATTTCTGGTATATGAAAAACATGTTTTTCAATGGCAAAAATCAATGAATATTGTAAATGCACAAACAGTAATATCTCCACATTGCAAGGTGCAATTCTGAAATTTTTTGCTTTTTCCTGCTAATCCTAGCATGATAAAGAAGATTCAAAGAGAGTGAGATGCCAGCTCCTTTCATTCAGTCAGTAGCTTCAAACATTTCTGGTATATGAAAAACCTGTTTTTCAATGGCAAAAATCAATGAATATTGTAAATGCACAAACAGTAATATCTCCACATTGCACGGTGCAATTCTGAAATTTTTAGCTTTTTCCTGTTAATCCTAGCATGATAAAGAAGATTCAAAGAGAGTGAGATGCCAGCTCCTTTCATTCAGTCAGTAGCTTCAAACATTTCTGGTATATGAAAAACATGTTTTTCAATGGCAAAAATCAATGAATATTGTAAATGCACAAACAGTAATATCTCCACATTGCAAGGTGCAATTCTGAAATTTTTTGCTTTTTCCTGCTAATCCTAGCATGATAAAGAAGATTCAAAGAGAGTGAGATGCCAGCTCCTTTCATTCAGTCAGTAGCTTCAAACATTTCTGGTATATGAAAAACCTGTTTTTCAATGGCAAAAATCAATGAATATTGTAAATGCACAAACAGTAATATCTCCACATTGCACGGTGCAATTCTGAAATTTTTAGCTTTTTCCTGTTAATCCTAGCATGATAAAGAAGATTCAAAGAGAGTGAGATGCCAGCTCCTTTCATTCAGTCAGTAGCTTCAAACATTTCTGGTATATGAAAAACATGTTTTTCAATGGCAAAAATCAATGAATATTGTAAATGCACAAACAGTAATATCTCCACATTGCACGGTGCAATTCTGAAATTTTTAGCTTTTTCCTGTTAATCCTAGCATGATAAAGAAGATTCAAAGAGAGTGAGATGCCAGCTCCTTTCATTCAGTCAGTAGCTTCAAACATTTCTGGTATATGAAAAACATGTTTTTCAATGGCAAAAATCAATGAATATTGTAAATGCACAAACAGTAATATCTCCACATTGCAAGGTGCAATTCTGAAATTTTTTGCTTTTTCCTGCTAATCCTAGCATGATAAAGAAGATTCAAAGAGAGTGAGATGCCAGCTCCTTTCATTCAGTCAGTAGCTTCAAACATTTCTGGTATATGAAAAACCTGTTTTTCAATGGCAAAAATCAATGAATATTGTAAATGCACAAACAGTAATATCTCCACATTGCAAGGTGCAATTCTGAAATTTTTTGCTTTTTCCTGCTAATCCTAGCATGATAAAGAAGATTCAAAGAGAGTGAGATGCCAGCTCCTTTCATTCAGTCAGTAGCTTCAAACATTTCTGGTATATGAAAAACATGTTTTTCAATGGCAAAAATCAATGAATATTGTAAATGCACAAACAGTAATATCTCCACATTGCACGGTGCAATTCTGAAATTTTTAGCTTTTTCCTGTTAATCCTAGCATGATAAAGAAGATTCAAAGAGAGTGAGATGCCAGCTCCTTTCATTCAGTCAGTAGCTTCAAACATTTCTGGTATATGAAAAACATGTTTTTCAATGGCAAAAATCAATGAATATTGTAAATGCACAAACAGTAATATCTCCACATTGCACGGTGCAATTCTGAAATTTTTAGCTTTTTCCTGTTAATCCTAGCATGATAAAGAAGATTCAAAGAGAGTGAGATGCCAGCTCCTTTCATTCAGTCAGTAGCTTCAAACATTTCTGGTATATGAAAAACATGTTTTTCAATGGCAAAAATCAATGAATATTGTAAATGCACAAACAGTAATATCTCCACATTGCAAGGTGCAATTCTGAAATTTTTTGCTTTTTCCTGCTAATCCTAGCATGATAAAGAAGATTCAAAGAGAGTGAGATGCCAGCTCCTTTCATTCAGTCAGTAGCTTCAAACATTTCTGGTATATGAAAAACATGTTTTTCAATGGCAAAAATCAATGAATATTGTAAATGCACAAACAGTAATATCTCCACATTGCACGGTGCAATTCTGAAATTTTTAGCTTTTTCCTGTTAATCCTAGCATGATAAAGAAGATTCAAAGAGAGTGAGATGCCAGCTCCTTTCATTCAGTCAGTAGCTTCAAACATTTCTGGTATATGAAAAACATGTTTTTCAATGGCAAAAATCAATGAATATTGTAAATCCACAAACAGTAATATCTCCACATTGCAAGGTGCAATTCTGAAATTTTTTGCTTTTTCCTGCTAATCCTAGCATGATAAAGAAGATTCAAAGAGAGTGAGATGCCAGCTCCTTTCATTCAGTCAGTAGCTTCAAACATTTCTGGTATATGAAAAACCTGTTTTTCAATGGCAAAAATCAATGAATATTGTAAATGCACAAACAGTAATATCTCCACATTGCACGGTGCAATTCTGAAATTTTTAGCTTTTTCCTGTTAATCCTAGCATGATAAAGAAGATTCAAAGAGAGTGAGATGCCAGCTCCTTTCATTCAGTCAGTAGCTTCAAACATTTCTGGTATATGAAAAACATGTTTTTCAATGGCAAAAATCAATGAATATTGTAAATGCACAAACAGTAATATCTCCACATTGCAAGGTGCAATTCTGAAATTTTTTGCTTTTTCCTGCTAATCCTAGCATGATAAAGAAGATTCAAAGAGAGTGAGATGCCAGCTCCTTTCATTCAGTCAGTAGCTTCAAACATTTCTGGTATATGAAAAACATGTTTTTCAATGGCAAAAATCAATGAATATTGTAAATGCACAAACAGTAATATCTCCACATTGCAAGGTGCAATTCTGAAATTTTTTGCTTTTTCCTGTTAATCCTATCATGATAAAGAAGATTCAAAGAGAGTGAGATGCCAGCTCCTTTCATTCAGTCAGTAGCTTCAAACATTTCTGGTATATGAAAAACGTTTTTCAATGGCAAAAATCAATGAATATTGTAAATGCACAAACAGTAATATCTCCACATTGCAAGGTGCAATTCTGAAATTTTTTGCTTTTTGCTGCTAATCCTAGCATGATAAAGAAGATTCAAAGAGAGTGAGATGCCAGCTCCTTTCATTCAGTCAGTAGCTTCAAACATTTCTGGTATATGAAAAACATGTTTTTCAATGGCAAAAATCAATGAATATTGTAAATGCACAAACAGTAATATCTCCACATTGCACGGTGCAATTCTGAAATTTTTAGCTTTTTCCTGTTAATCCTAGCATGATAAAGAAGATTCAAAGAGAGTGAGATGCCAGCTCCTTTCATTCAGTCAGTAGCTTCAAACATTTCTGGTATATGAAAAACATGTTTTTCAATGGCAAAAATCAATGAATATTGTAAATGCACAAACAGTAATATCTCCACATTGCACGGTGCAATTCTGAAATTTTTAGCTTTTTCCTGTTAATCCTAGCATGATAAAGAAGATTCAAAGAGAGTGAGATGCCAGCTCCTTTCATTCAGTCAGTAGCTTCAAACATTTCTGGTATATGAAAAACATGTTTTTCAATGGCAAAAATCAATGAATATTGTAAATGCACAAACAGTAATATCTCCACATTGCAAGGTGCAATTCTGAAATTTTTTGCTTTTTCCTGCTAATCCTAGCATGATAAAGAAGATTCAAAGAGAGTGAGATGCCAGCTCCTTTCATTCAGTCAGTAGCTTCAAACATTTCTGGTATATGAAAAACCTGTTTTTCAATGGCAAAAATCAATGAATATTGTAAATGCACAAACAGTAATATCTCCACATTGCAAGGTGCAATTCTGAAATTTTTTGCTTTTTCCTGCTAATCCTAGCATGATAAAGAAGATTCAAAGAGAGTGAGATGCCAGCTCCTTTCATTCAGTCAGTAGCTTCAAACATTTCTGGTATATGAAAAACATGTTTTTCAATGGCAAAAATCAATGAATATTGTAAATGCACAAACAGTAATATCTCCACATTGCACGGTGCAATTCTGAAATTTTTAGCTTTTTCCTGTTAATCCTAGCATGATAAAGAAGATTCAAAGAGAGTGAGATGCCAGCTCCTTTCATTCAGTCAGTAGCTTCAAACATTTCTGGTATATGAAAAACATGTTTTTCAATGGCAAAAATCAATGAATATTGTAAATGCACAAACAGTAATATCTCCACATTGCACGGTGCAATTCTGAAATTTTTAGCTTTTTCCTGTTAATCCTAGCATGATAAAGAAGATTCAAAGAGAGTGAGATGCCAGCTCCTTTCATTCAGTCAGTAGCTTCAAACATTTCTGGTATATGAAAAACATGTTTTTCAATGGCAAAAATCAATGAATATTGTAAATGCACAAACAGTAATATCTCCACATTGCAAGGTGCAATTCTGAAATTTTTTGCTTTTTCCTGCTAATCCTAGCATGATAAAGAAGATTCAAAGAGAGTGAGATGCCAGCTCCTTTCATTCAGTCAGTAGCTTCAAACATTTCTGGTATATGAAAAACATGTTTTTCAATGGCAAAAATCAATGAATATTGTAAATGCACAAACAGTAATATCTCCACATTGCACGGTGCAATTCTGAAATTTTTAGCTTTTTCCTGTTAATCCTAGCATGATAAAGAAGATTCAAAGAGAGTGAGATGCCAGCTCCTTTCATTCAGTCAGTAGCTTCAAACATTTCTGGTATATGAAAAACATGTTTTTCAATGGCAAAAATCAATGAATATTGTAAATCCACAAACAGTAATATCTCCACATTGCAAGGTGCAATTCTGAAATTTTTTGCTTTTTCCTGCTAATCCTAGCATGATAAAGAAGATTCAAAGAGAGTGAGATGCCAGCTCCTTTCATTCAGTCAGTAGCTTCAAACATTTCTGGTATATGAAAAACCTGTTTTTCAATGGCAAAAATCAATGAATATTGTAAATGCACAAACAGTAATATCTCCACATTGCACGGTGCAATTCTGAAATTTTTAGCTTTTTCCTGTTAATCCTAGCATGATAAAGAAGATTCAAAGAGAGTGAGATGCCAGCTCCTTTCATTCAGTCAGTAGCTTCAAACATTTCTGGTATATGAAAAACATGTTTTTCAATGGCAAAAATCAATGAATATTGTAAATGCACAAACAGTAATATCTCCACATTGCAAGGTGCAATTCTGAAATTTTTTGCTTTTTCCTGCTAATCCTAGCATGATAAAGAAGATTCAAAGAGAGTGAGATGCCAGCTCCTTTCATTCAGTCAGTAGCTTCAAACATTTCTGGTATATGAAAAACATGTTTTTCAATGGCAAAAATCAATGAATATTGTAAATGCACAAACAGTAATATCTCCACATTGCAAGGTGCAATTCTGAAATTTTTTGCTTTTTCCTGTTAATCCTATCATGATAAAGAAGATTCAAAGAGAGTGAGATGCCAGCTCCTTTCATTCAGTCAGTAGCTTCAAACATTTCTGGTATATGAAAAACGTTTTTCAATGGCAAAAATCAATGAATATTGTAAATGCACAAACAGTAATATCTCCACATTGCAAGGTGCAATTCTGAAATTTTTTGCTTTTTCCTGCTAATCCTAGCATGATAAAGAAGATTCAAAGAGAGTGAGATGCCAGCTCCTTTCATTCAGTCAGTAGCTTCAAACATTTCTGGTATATGAAAAACATGTTTTTCAATGGCAAAAATCAATGAATATTGTAAATGCACAAACAGTAATATCTCCACATTGCACGGTGCAATTCTGAAATTTTTAGCTTTTTCCTGTTAATCCTAGCATGATAAAGAGATTCAAAGAGAGTGAGATGCCAGCTCCTTTCATTCAGTCAGTAGCTTCAAACATTTCTGGTATATGAAAAACATGTTTTTCAATGGCAAAAATCAATGAATATTGTAAATGCACAAACAGTAATATCTCCACATTGCAAGGTGCAATTATGAAATTTTTTGCTTTTTCCTGCTAATCCTAGCATGATAAAGAAGATTCAAAGAGAGTGAGATGCCAGCTCCTTTCATTCAGTCAGTAGCTTCAAACATTTCTGGTATATGAAAAACCTGTTTTTCAATGGCAAAAATCAATGAATATTGTAAATGCACAAACAGTAATATCTCCACATTGCAAGGTGCAATTCTGAAATTTTTTGCTTTTTCCTGCTAATCCTAGCATGATAAAGAAGATTCAAAGAGAGTGAGATGCCAGCTCCTTTCATTCAGTCAGTAGCTTCAAACATTTCTGGTATATAAAAAACATGTTTTTCAATGGCAAAAATCAATGAATATTGTAAATGCACAAACAGTAATATCTCCACATTGCACGGTGCAATTCTGAAATTTTTAGCTTTTTCCTGTTAATCCTAGCATGATAAAGAAGATTCAAAGAGAGTGAGATGCCAGCTCCTTTCATTCAGTCAGTAGCTTCAAACATTTCTGGTATATGAAAAACATGTTTTTCAATGGCAAAAATCAATGAATATTGTAAATGCACAAACAGTAATATCTCCACATTGCACGGTGCAATTCTGAAATTTTTAGCTTTTTCCTGTTAATCCTAGCATGATAAAGAAGATTCAAAGAGAGTGAGATGCCAGCTCCTTTCATTCAGTCAGTAGCTTCAAACATTTCTGGTATATGAAAAACATGTTTTTCAATGGCAAAAATCAATGAATATTGTAAATGCACAAACAGTAATATCTCCACATTGCACGGTGCAATTCTGAAATTTTTAGCTTTTTCCTGTTAATCCTAGCATGATAAAGAAGATTCAAAGAGAGTGAGATGCCAGCTCCTTTCATTCAGTCAGTAGCTTCAAACATTTCTGGTATATGAAAAACATGTTTTTCAATGGCAAAAATCAATGAATATTGTAAATGCACAAACAGTAATATCTCCACATTGCAAGGTGCAATTCTGAAATTTTTTGCTTTTTCCTGCTAATCCTAGCATGATAAAGAAGATTCAAAGAGAGTGAGATGCCAGCTCCTTTCATTCAGTCAGTAGCTTCAAACATTTCTGGTATATGAAAAACATGTTTTTCAATGGCAAAAATCAATGAATATTGTAAATGCACAAACAGTAATATCTCCACATTGCACGGTGCAATTCTGAAATTTTTAGCTTTTTCCTGTTAATCCTAGCATGATAAAGAAGATTCAAAGAGAGTGAGATGCCAGCTCCTTTCATTCAGTCAGTAGCTTCAAACATTTCTGGTATATGAAAAACATGTTTTTCAATGGCAAAAATCAATGAATATTGTAAATGCACAAACAGTAATATCTCCACATTGCAAGGTGCAATTCTGAAATTTTTTGCTTTTTCCTGTTAATCCTAGCATGATAAAGAAGATTCAAAGAGAGTGAGATGCCAGCTCCTTTCATTCAGTCAGTAGCTTCAAACATTTCTGGTATATGAAAAACTGTTTTTCAATGGCAAAAATCAATGAATATTGTAAAT
Source organism: Phyllobates terribilis (assembly GCF_046119375.1). NCBI lineage: Eukaryota > Metazoa > Chordata > Amphibia > Anura > Dendrobatidae > Phyllobates > Phyllobates terribilis. The sequence goes on from NW_027368193.1 coordinate 48,914, forward strand.
GCACAAACAGTAATATCTCCACATTGCAAGGTGCAATTCTGAAATTTTTTGCTTTTTCCTGCTAATCCTAGCATGATAAAGAAGATTCAAAGAGAGTGAGATGCCAGCTCCTTTCATTCAGTCAGTAGCTTCAAACATTTCTGGTATATGAAAAACATGTTTTTCAATGGCAAAAATCAATGAATATTGTAAATGCACAAACAGTAATATCTCCACATTGCACGGTGCAATTCTGAAATTTTTAGCTTTTTCCTGTTAATCCTAGCATGATAAAGAAGATTCAAAGAGAGTGAGATGCCAGCTCCTTTCATTCAGTCAGTAGCTTCAAACATTTCTGGTATATGAAAAACATGTTTTTCAATGGCAAAAATCAATGAATATTGTAAATGCACAAACAGTAATATCTCCACATTGCAAGGTGCAATTCTGAAATTTTTTGCTTTTTCCTGCTAATCCTAGCATGATAAAGAAGATTCAAAGAGAGTGAGATGCCAGCTCCTTTCATTCAGTCAGTAGCTTCAAACATTTCTGGTATATGAAAAACATGTTTTTCAATGGCAAAAATCAATGAATATTGTAAATGCACAAACAGTAATATCTCCACATTGCAAGGTGCAATTCTGAAATTTTTTGCTTTTTCCTGCTAATCCTAGCATGATAAAGAAGATTCAAAGAGAGTGAGATGCCAGCTCCTTTCATTCAGTCAGTAGCTTCAAACATTTCTGGTATATGAAAAACATGTTTTTCAATGGCAAAAATCAATGAATATTGTAAATGCACAAACAGTAATATCTCCACATTGCACGGTGCAATTCTGAAATTTTTAGCTTTTTCCTGTTAATCCTAGCATGATAAAGAAGATTCAAAGAGAGTGAGATGCCAGCTCCTTTCATTCAGTCAGTAGCTTCAAACATTTCTGGTATATGAAAAACATGTTTTTCAATGGCAAAAATCAATGAATATTGTAAATGCACAAACAGTAATATCTCCACATTGCACGGTGCAATTCTGAAATTTTTAGCTTTTTCCTGTTAATCCTAGCATGATAAAGAAGATTCAAAGAGAGTGAGATGCCAGCTCCTTTCATTCAGTCAGTAGCTTCAAACATTTCTGGTATATGAAAAACATGTTTTTCAATGGCAAAAATCAATGAATATTGTAAATGCACAAACAGTAATATCTCCACATTGCAAGGTGCAATTCTGAAATTTTTTGCTTTTTCCTGCTAATCCTAGCATGATAAAGAAGATTCAAAGAGAGTGAGATGCCAGCTCCTTTCATTCAGTCAGTAGCTTCAAACATTTCTGGTATATGAAAAACATGTTTTTCAATGGCAAAAATCAATGAATATTGTAAATGCACAAACAGTAATATCTCCACATTGCACGGTGCAATTCTGAAATTTTTAGCTTTTTCCTGTTAATCCTAGCATGATAAAGAAGATTCAAAGAGAGTGAGATGCCAGCTCCTTTCATTCAGTCAGTAGCTTCAAACATTTCTGGTATATGAAAAACATGTTTTTCAATGGCAAAAATCAATGAATATTGTAAATGCACAAACAGTAATATCTCCACATTGCAAGGTGCAATTCTGAAATTTTTTGCTTTTTCCTGCTAATCCTAGCATGATAAAGAAGATTCAAAGAGAGTGAGATGCCAGCTCCTTTCATTCAGTCAGTAGCTTCAAACATTTCTGGTATATGAAAAACCTGTTTTTCAATGGCAAAAATCAATGAATATTGTAAATGCACAAACAGTAATATCTCCACATTGCACGGTGCAATTCTGAAATTTTTAGCTTTTTCCTGCTAATCCTAGCATGATAAAGAAGATTCAAAGAGAGTGAGATGCCAGCTCCTTTCATTCAGTCAGTAGCTTCAAACATTTCTGGTATATGAAAAACATGTTTTTCAATGGCAAAAATCAATGAATATTGTAAATGCACAAACAGTAATATCTCCACATTGCAAGGTGCAATTCTGAAATTTTTTGCTTTTTCCTGTTAATCCTAGCATGATAAAGAAGATTCAAAGAGAGTGAGATGCCAGCTCCTTTCATTCAGTCAGTAGCTTCAAACATTTCTGGTATATGAAAAACATGTTTTTCAATGGCAAAAATCAATGAATATTGTAAATGCACAAACAGTAATATCTCCACATTGCACGGTGCAATTCTGAAATTTTTAGCTTTTTCCTGTTAATCCTAGCATGATAAAGAAGATTCAAAGAGAGTGAGATGCCAGCTCCTTTCATTCAGTCAGTAGCTTCAAACATTTCTGGTATATGAAAAACATGTTTTTCAATGGCAAAAATCAATGAATATTGTAAATGCACAAACAGTAATATCTCCACATTGCAAGGTGCAATTCTGAAATTTTTTGCTTTTTCCTGCTAATCCTAGCATGATAAAGAAGATTCAAAGAGAGTGAGATGCCAGCTCCTTTCATTCAGTCAGTAGCTTCAAACATTTCTGGTATATGAAAACATGTTTTTCAATGGCAAAAATCAATGAATATTGTAAATGCACAAACAGTAATATCTCCACATTGCACGGTGCAATTTCTGAAATTTTTAGCTTTTTCCTGTTAATCCTAGCATGATAAAGAAGATTCAAAGAGAGTGAGATGCCAGCTCCTTCATTCAGTCAGTAGCTTCAAACATTTCTGGTATATGAAAAACATGTTTTTCAATGGCAAAAATCAATGAATATTGTAAATGCACAAAC